>NW_026912145.1:0-66538 GCF_963662255.1 Cinclus cinclus
CAGGAAAATCTTTAAGCATCCAGAAGCTTAATCTTAGTTCAGGGAAAAAGGAAAAGCAACTTTCAAAAATATACAGGAATTTGCTGCAGCATAAAAGGGATTAAAACCAAGAACCTGACCCATGTGACACATCTAGGTTGGTTTCTCCCCAGTGTGGGAGAAGCTTTAACAGGATTTGCTGCAGCGCTCGGTGTCCCTGTCCTCGCTGGGCCAGCAAGAGGAGGACTTCAGTATGACTAAATAGTACCCAGGCAGCAATCCCAATAGGAAAATCTATTCTGGGAAACAAGCAGATCCAAGGTTGTCGATTTGGGCTGGTGCAGCTGGGAACAATCAATGCTGCACATTGCCCAGAGCAAATGCTGTGGGACTGCTGTTCGCAGCCCCACGGATGGGGGGATACAGTGCTACAAAAACACAAAAACACACCCCCAGCACAGGGCAAGGGTCACTTCTGACATCCTGCAGCACCTCACCTGAGCCACAAACACACCATAAACACCTTGGTGCTCTAAGAAATCCTCTCCTTTCAGAGGGCTTTGTTTGACCACCGGGGGGGGAAAAATACAGCACAAAGCAACCTCGTCCCACTGGGCATACAGGAAAAAGGAAAACCCACACTTTAAGCAAGGAAGAGGAATAAACGGCAGAAATTCCCATAATAATGAGAAAGGCAATATGCACAGCAACCAGAAGAAACCAGAGCAACTGTTTCACTCCTGAGGGACAGGTGATGACTTTAAGGTGAAAAACTTGGAATAGCAAAGAGCTTTCTAAAGGAGAACAAAATAGGAAACAGCTGATTGTCCCTTCAGTATGTCCTTTTAAAATATAGTAATGAAGAAATGCCAGTCACATGAAAATTTTATATGATTTAAGGAGAGGCAGATGGCTGAAATAAAAAAAGGCAGGCAGCAAACACTCAAATATGGGGTACATGGCCTTCTTCTGAAGTTTCATTTCCTCTCCATCCAGCCCAGCATCCCATTAAACCCTTGGCATTTCCATGTTAATAATCTGTTTATATACATTGTAAAAGGAACTCTTCTGGATTGTTTCACTTTAAAATCGAATGAAAGCCACAATGAGCCCAATATTAGCTCCTCTAATAAAGGCAGAGTTGTCCACATTTCAGTCCACACCAAGGTGAAATGCTACATTCACCCGTGGTGACTCAGACGTTTGCGTTCCATGATTCAGCCACAGGAACTTTAAAAAGGACTGGGGCATTACCCCATCCCTGCCCACGGAGCTATTTAAAACCAGTGATACTGGGTGTTCTCCTTCAGAGCTCATGGCCAGAGTCAGCAAGGGCTACAGTTCCTTTAGGGCTCTTCTCACTGCAGGAAATGCACCCACCTGGAATCCTTACACAGAGACAGCTCACCTGCCAGTGTGGAGGAAAAGGGGCACCACCACAGCTCTGGATGAGTTTCGCTGAATCACGGAATGGTTTGGGTTGGAAGGGACCTTCAAGTCTATCTCATTTCACCCCATGCCATGGGCAGGACATCTTCCACTGGGCCAGGTTACTCCAAGCCCTGTTCACCCTGGCCCGGAACACTTCCAGGGAGAGGCAGCCACAGCTTTCCTGGGAAATCCATTCCACTCCCTCACCACTCTCACAGGGATGAATTTCTCCCCAGTATTCCATCTAATTCCACTCTCTGTCAGTTTGAAGCCGTTCCCCCTTCACTCCAGGCCCTTGTAAATGCTCCCTTTTCCACCTTTCCTGCAGGCTCCCTTCAGGTACTGAAAAGCCACAGTTGGGTCACCCCAGAGCTCCTCTCCTCCAGGCTGAACCAGCCCAGTTCCCTCAGCCTTGCCTCACAGGAGAGGTGCTCCAGCCCTCTCATCAGCTTGGTTTCACCAGTTTTTGTTTTGGAAGAACAAGAAAATTTAAAAATCTTGTACGTACACATCACAGCTCTGGCTGCCTAGAGAGAGGAACCTTTCTGGGCTGTGCTCTGACACCGAGTGTAATTAATACCCCATTAACGAGGGCAGCAGAGCCAGAGTCACTGCCAAGAGCGACCACAAGGAGCACAACGTGATGCTCCTCCTTTCTCCTCCCATGGAGTGAAAAGCCAGTGTGGAAGTGGAAAATGGGTTATTTATAAGGCAGCTGGCATCACATTGTTTGGATCCTGCAGACTTTGATGGTTCAGATGAGACAAATGGGAGCTAACTGCTCCTGCACCACATGACTTCCTTCATGCTTCCTGTGACATTTCCAAGAGGGAAACTCCTATTTCCCAGAGCATTCCAGTCCCCACCAGTTAGTCAGCACGGTGCTCCACCTCAGACAGCCAAGGGCAGCAGGTCCAGCCTGGTGCCACCCACCATGTGATGGTGTCAGGGAAGGTGAGCATGTTATGTCCCACAGCAGTCCAGATGTTGACCACGACGGAGCACAGCTGGAGGAAGAGACTGCTGTGCCAAGGAGCTGACTGAGCACTTCCAGCCCCACCTTGGGAAGGTGAGGCCATGCTCCTGGAAAGCCCTGCGGTCACAGCACGTGGCTGCAGCACAAGGAATCTCTTCATTGTCACGGGGAAGGGGCTTAAAAATTGTACATTAAACTGGGCTTTGGAGAGGCCAGAGGAGCTTAAAGCAAAAATACCCCGCAGCCTTGTTTTTCAGGGGAAATACAACTTCCATTGGAAGTACATTTTAGCCAGTACTGGAAAAGTCTCACCATCAATGCCTCCTCACCACTCCCTGCAATTACAAAACAGGCTGAGTATTTTCTTGTTTACTAGTGAGGGAATGCTGTTAATGCCATCTTGACAAAATTAAAGATTCAGTCACATCTTTGCTAACTTGACTAACCCTAATTTGATGACTATGGTGATTCATGGCTTTGCCATCTCGAGGCAAGGGAAACTCCAAAGATGATGAACAACTTTTTGGAGCACCTCAAAGCAGCATTAAAAGAAAGTCTGGTCACAAGCCAAAGGAAGCACACATATAGGATACATTCCAGCAAAGCATCAGGCATTAGCAAAGCCTTGGCGTATTCCCGACAGGGAAGCATTAAGAGGCAGGATATCCATCTGCCACTTCCAGCCACGTTATTAGGAACACATTAAGCAAAAACACAGAGGAGAAAATTACATTAATTATTGCATTGTTTAGAGAAGAAACAGGAATGGCATTTAGCTTAACTCTTGTTCAACCCTCTCCTGCAGTAAAAACTCGAGATACTCAGAGAAAAATGTATAAACTGACATCACCTGAGGATCCCCACTTCAAAACAAAGGGATGAAGAAAACCAAAATGCACTCCCCTCCTTCCAAAGCCCTGCCCAGACATCACACACTGCTCTTCCCAAAGCGAGTGGCAGCTGCACAGTCACATCCATCACTAACAGCCTCCCAGGACAAACCGAACTCGAAAGACTCTGCAGCTTTGTGCAGATATTATCCAACATAATCAAGTCCTCCAGCAGAGTAAGTACATCTATGCCACTTAAAAACCAACGGGACAAACTTTGTTAATAAGCACAACACTGGAAGCTGCAAGCTAACAGCAAGAACATCAGTAAATATGAAACCTCTAGATTCAGATTAAATTACAATTAACCCTAAGAAGTAGGACTATATTTAACTCTAAGTTAGTCTTCAGTGCATAGGCCAAGGTCCACAGATGCATGATCCCAAATTTCTCTTCCTACCTCTAATCCTTCAAGATGTCAAACTTCAGCTGTGAGCCTCTCTGCCCACACAGTAATTGAAAAGAAAGGCAGCAAGATTCTTCTGTAAAAGTTGTTTCCTCTTTTAAACCTTTCACAAAAATCTCAGTAAATGCATTTGCTCTTCATACCCAAAGCTGAAACTGCAGCAAGAACACCTTTGGCTGTGCCAAGCCAACGGGCTTGCAGCAGTCGCACCGCACCAATAATCCAAATGATCCTTCAACACCTCCAGCTCCCCGCTCTGAAGTTACATTTTTTCCAAATTACTGCACAAGCCAGGCAGTGCCAGGGCATCCTACCACCCCTCACTCCTGGCTCTGCTCACCGAGACTTACAAAAGAGCCTTGGTTTAGTTTTTGGGGAACACCCAATTTCCCCACCGCACCTGCTCTGCTTAATTATTAACTAGGCAAGGAGCTCCTGATTAAAATGCAAGGCAAGGCTGGCACACAACCTCAGCTTCTGATCATCTTCTGCAGATACAGCTGGAAGAGAATTCTCTGCCACAGCTCAGGAATTAAAAGGAGGAGTGGATGAGTTTCACTTGGGGGACTTAAATTTAGCAAGGAAAATACTTTTTGTACCCTTGCAACTAAAAACTCATAAAATTTGAAATTGTAAACCACAGCTTTAGGTTCACACACAGAGAGAAGGTTTAAAAGCTTCCTTTCAATTGCACTGTGTTTTTACAAGTCATCTCTGCCAGAATAAATCTAACAGGTAATTACAGGTCTGACCTCCTTCTATTGCACAAATATGCCTTTGGAAACAACATGGATAAATATTTGCCCAATACAAGAACTCAGCTCCAACAGGAACCATTCCAGTTTATCAACTCTGTGATTCATGTAAATACAAGCTTTATTCTCTATTTAAGGAACAAGATAACACTTAGGAAGTGCATCTGTCCAATTTATGTTTCATAGATCTACCATGGGCCACCCTAAACAGTGGCACAGTCAGACCTCAGGTCACACCCAGACAAGAGCCATCAGCAAGACAGGGAGTGAACCTCGGCTCCAAATACTGACTCTTGCTCAGCCACCAAGGTATCTCTGAGCAGCAGCGAGGCTGAAGATGGGAACATGATGAGTAAAACATTGCTGCTAATGTGAACAAAGCAGTGCTGGGGTTGTAACATCCCCTTCTTCCCCTTTGGAACTGGGGAGAGAATTATGGAGGCCCAAAGGAGCTGAAAACAAAATGAGAGCACTCCATCTGCCCCCTTAGGCTTATCCTGGAATCCCAATCCCAGATGCTCCTGTTCTCTGCCAGTACCAAGAGAACTTGGGAAAACAGGGTGGTGGCAGCCACAGGCATCAAGAGCCATCCAGGAAGAAGGCACAAAAATCAGACAGGATGAGTGTCCCAAACCATACAGACCTCGGGTCCCCCAAACCAAACTGTTTACGCATCACACTGACTCACATGAGTGCAGGGACAATGCCATGGGAATTGTTTACAGCGTCAAGGTCCTTTCATATAATTAAAGGAAACATCAAGAGATGAGATAACACCAACAGTTCTGAAGGTACAGCTAATCCTAACCTTGTAGGAAGCTATTTCTCCCCGAGTTGCTCCCCCTCTTGCAGAAACAACCTCTCACACATTCCCAGATTCCTCATCTCACCTCATTCCCTTCATCCCATGTCTGCAGAGCACCAGCAGCAGCCTTATTTAGGAGCAAGCAGCACCACACCAAAACTGAAGATCGTTTGCAAGACTCTCAAATAATGCTCCCCTCTCCTCCCACATGGCAGGGCTGGTTCATCTGGTCCCAATCCCCCTGCCTTGGGCAGGGACACCTCCCACTGTCCCAGGCTGGTCATTGATGGGATCCCCTCTCAGCCTTCTCTTCTCCAGACCAACCAGGCCCAGCTCCTGCAGTCTCTGCTCATCAGAGAAATGCTCCAGACCACTTATCTCTGCAGCCTCCACTGGACCCTCTCCAGTAGCCTCTTGTCTTTCTTACACTGTGAACCAAACACAGTAAATTGAAGCAGGGCAGTGAGAGCTGTGAGCACAGCCCAGCACAGCCACAGCTCAAACCCTCCCATTGGAACAGCCTGGAGCTCAGCAAGAATGAGCCCCTCAAATATTTACCCACCCTCCCAGAAAAATTCTGCAGAATTGTATCACAGGACTATTTCAAGTATATCAGCTAACAAGCTTGCAGCCAGCCTAATGGGAGCTGCAGTCCCACCTTCACCGGGGTGCAGATAACCCACACACCAGCAGGACAGACAGAGGAGGATTCAGCCCTTTCCTGCCCAGGGCAGTCTTTGGGAGCCTCACATTTGAGTTAAACACCATGGGATCAAAGAATGATGTGATGGCAGAGATCACAGCCAAAGAGCTCCACTCTACATCCCAGGGCTCCATGAGGCACTTCCCAATGCTCAAAAAGGAATCCCTGCTGATTAGGAAGAAAGATCTTAGAGGCATCAGTAAAAACTCCCCACCGTGGCACCCACCAAAATCTATCTCTTCAAAATCCAGAACATACCAGACTGAGCAGCACCAAATCTCAAGTTCAAGGGTATTCTTCAAGAGCAGTTATAGCAAGGATACCTTAGAGCAAATGTGTGGCACACAAAAATTATGGTGTATAAACACAAATATTAAATTGCTTCTCTGTGCACCTTGGGTTTGAAACCAGGAATTTTTTCTTGTGCTGAATTCCCATCTCAAAAAGCCTGTGGAAGGTGCTGACTCCTTTGCTGTGAGAATTATCCCCTGAGGTCCCTGGAATTACAGGCTAGTGTGATGCCATCTAAATCTGTCATCTTATCAACAGCAGGGCTGGCTGGCCTCTGGGCACTTCAACTGGTCCAAAATCCCAGGTGGCCCCTTAGCTATACCAGCCCCCACATCCTCTGGGTGCCTTCTTTGAGACAGCCAAGACACTTTGTCATTAGCAACCCTGAAGCCTGTTTCTGCAGTAAATGAGCTCCTTGGATCTTCTAAAACAATTCTCACCTTCCTAAAGGGAACAGAAAAGAAAAAAAAAATAAAACCTCACAAAAAGAAAAAAATAAAAATAAAAAAAACCCCTGCAGTTCTTAACAAGATCAGCCCTAAAAAAAAAAAAAAAAAAAAAAAAAAATCAAAGCTTGGAAACTAAAAGCTGACTGATCCTTTAATAACAGAACTTTCCTGTATTTATAGAAATTTCTGGTTTGGCACAAAAGTATCTACTCATTTAGTGGGTGTTATAAGTATCACTTCTATACTCTGGTAATGCTGAAACCAAGAGGTCTGGTTGGTGGTAAAATGAGTGGTAAATGAGCAGGGAAAGACATTTTCCATGAATCTGAAACCCAAATTCTTGATCTCACTGGGGTGTAAGGGCTTCACCTCTCCATCTGTAATGACCACAGACAGTGACTGAACATGCACTATAGGTCTTCTGTCCTCCTTACAGAATCATTCTGGTTCCTGGGGTTTCCTGACAATGGTTACCTTGCAATTTATCCAACTGCTTAAAACCAAGCTTGAGATGATCCCTTTTAAGCATCCCACCAGTTACTTGTGTTTAGAGAGATCACCACAGGCTATCATGGATGCAAAATGCAATTTTCAAGCCAGAAAACTAATATGACACCCCAGAATAGTCTCCATCACAGAATGGCATCATCTCAATGGCAGTTCCTTGATGCCAAGATGTGACACAGGAAAGTCTCTTTAAACTTGTCCTTATTCTTCAGTTCTTTTCCTCAACATCTGTTTAGGGATGGGCTTAAGTGATCCTTGCTGTGGAAGAGTGAATGGCTACTGGAGGCAACAGGGTGTTCATTGTCAAACTCATTAAAAAAAAAAAAAAAACAACAAAAAACAACCCAGCACTGCTGCAATACACTGCCCCAGACACCACCTCCCAACATTCTACTCTAGGAAGTCTGATCAACACTTTATTCTGAAAAGGAACATAAGAAAAAGCCCTGAACAGGGCAAGGGTGCCAGACTGAGTCACATAATCCCATTAGAGTTATCCAGAGCACTCAGTTTGCTCAGTACCTGAGAGATAACAGGATTAGCTTCATGTTCAACATCATTTCAGCCTAATAATTGCAGAATCACTCCTATAACCTTAATGTCATTGATTCAGCAGAGGATTCCCATCAACCCCTCCCCCCAGCCTTGAAAGCCCCTTCATTAGCATCAGCATCTTAAGTTAATTACTTGGAGAGATTTTTCCTTTCTTCTTCCAAAGCAAAATGTAACTTAACCCTTACAACGCTTGGGAAGAGCAAACTCCTGCCTTCCCTGCAGGAAGGGACTCTGTTTACTTTCCTAATCACCACTTCAGTTTCCAAGATCTAATATTAAGCCCAAAGAGCTGGAGGGGAGGAGGACAGGTTTTTCATAATTTTGGTTGAATATCAATAAAAAAGATGACAAAGGCTGGTTACAGTCCTCTCAAAGATGAAGGTTCAGCCCCAGATTCCTGCCTAGCTCTGCCTTCCTGGGGAGAGGGGCTTGATCTGCTCTCTAAGAGCAGAGCTTGGAGGGATGACCACAGAGCCTCCTGGAGTGCTTTTCCTGCCAAGCAATGTCTTGCTGCTCACCTTGCCTTGGAAACGAGTCCCTTAGAGCAGAGGGGCTGGGGAAGGAAAGGGAAAGCACACAAAACAAACAATACACAGAGCTGCTTCCAGCCATGCAGGGGAACAGAGCACAGGAGCTGGGACATGTTTTTTATAAGGGATTTTCTCATGGAGTGCAGAACACTATTAAATTCTACCTTTCAAGTGCAGCAGGACACTGTGCTGTAGCAATTAGGCCAGTGTTGTTATGCTGGCACTAAGCCTGACATGGTGCCAGATCAGACCCCACTGCACTGCCTATGAAAGCCAATGTCCACAGCTTGGCTGCACCATCATGGTTTGTCTGTTTTACCCCCCGAAAAGGGGAGGGGAAAATCTCCTACAGAAATGCAATTCACACAATTCTAGAATGGTTTGAGTAGAAAGAGACCCTCGAACTCATCTCATTCCACTTCCTGACACAGTCCACTATCCCAGGTTGCTCCAAGCCCTGTCCAGCCTGGCCTTGAACACTTGCAGGGATGGAGCAGCCACAGCTTCCCTGGGCACCCTGTCCCAGGGCATCACCAACCTCACAGGACACATTCCTTCTCACTCTGCCATCCATCCCTGCCTTCTGGCAGCAGGAAGCCATTCCCCGCCCCTCTGTCCCCTGTCCCCCTTTCCTTGTCCCCGTGTCCCTCTGTCCCTCTGTCCCTGTCCCCCTCTCAGCCCCTTTCACCTCGGGCCGGTCCCGCGCGCCCTCTGGTGGTCACAGCGCAGCTCTGCGGCCCCCGGGACTGGAGCGGGTCCGGAGGGGGAACAGAACCGGGGAAGGGGCTGGAGCGGGTCCGGAGGGGGAACAGAGCCGGGGAAGGGGCTGGAGCGGGTCCGGAGGGGGAACAGAGCCGGGGAAGGGGCTGGAGCGGGTCCGGAGGGGGAACAGAGCCGGGGAAGGGGCTGGAGCGGGTCCGGAGGGGGAACAGAGCCGGGGAAGGGGCTGGAGCGGGTCCGGAGGGGGAACAGAACCGGGGAAGGGGCTGGAGCGGGTCCGGAGGGGGAACAGAGCCGGGGAAGGGGCTGGAGCGGGTCCGGAGGGGGAACAGAACCGGGGAAGGGGCTGGAGCGGGTCCGGAGGGGGAACAGAGCCGGGGAAGGGGCTGGGGCGGGTCCGGAGGGGGAACAGAGCCGGGGAAGGGGCTGGAGCGGGTCCGGAGGGGGAACAGAGCCGGGGAAGGGGCTGGGGCGGGTCCGGAGGGGGAACAGAACCGGGGAAGGGGCTGGAGCGGGTCCGGAGGGGGAACAGAGCCGGGGAAGGGGCTGGGGCGGGTCCGGAGGGGGAACAGAGCCGGGGAAGGGGCTGGGGCGGGTCCGGAGGGGGAACAGAGCCGGGGAAGGGGCTGGGGCGGGTCCGGAGGGGGAACAGAACCGGGGAAGGGGCTGGGGCGGGTCCGGAGGGGGAACAGAGCCGGGGAAGGGGCTGGGGCGGGTCCGGAGGGGGAATAGAGCCGGGGAAGGGGCTGGAGCGGGTCCGGAGCCTGGAGAAAAGGAGGTTCGGGGAGCCCTCTCCCTCTCTCCTGACAGGAGGCTGCAGCCAGGTGGGGCTCGGGCTGTGCTCGCAAGGGACTGGACAGGAGCAAACAGCGTGAAGTAGTGCGCAGAGAAGGTTTAGGCTGGGCATGGGGGGAAATTGCTCACTAAAGGGCACAGCTGCCCCGGGCAGTGGAGAGTCCCCTTCCCTGCAGGGGTTTAAAAGCCGTGAGGATGCGGCACTCGAGGACGAGGGCTAGTGGCAGCCTTGGCAGTGCTGGGGGGATGGCTGGGCTTGAGGATCTTGGCAGGCTTTTCCAACCTGCAGGATTGATTCTATGGTAAATTGCACCAGAAGTGCAATTGCACAGCCGAGTTACCCTAATGTACAAAGCTTTACCTTACACGGCCTTAGACTTGTTCTAAGAGGCACCAGGATCCACGGCAGAGCCTGCATCTGCTGAACACATCTGTACAGGAATTTAGCAACTCCTACAAATGTTATTCTTCATGTGCCAGGGAATACAAATTTATCATAATCCAGACAGTAAACCCTTTTGAAATCCTAAAATCTCTGTTTCACAAAATGAGACAAACCCAGGCTGGGTTGAAGAACCGTGCTCTCCCTAAGCAAGTCAGAGTTGTTCACTCATTCCACACCGCTGGATGGGTCCAGCCTGTAAAAAAGTCACCTCCTATCTCTGGTTGCTTGCTTGTTTCAAGAGACAAAAGACACCTTCAGCAATCAGAGCTAGGGCTCCTTTCCAAGACCAAGGAGCGCCAAGGAGATGAAGTAGTGATGTCAGCAGTGACAACATCCAAATGATCATACTGGGACTGCATCTCAGGGTCAGCCCGAGGGCCTGCGAGTAGCTTTGTCCAGCCAACAGCTCAGCTAACACTATTTACAGCTCACAAAGGCAGCGAGATAATGAGAACATTCAGTATTTTGTTTCTAAAAGGCCAGGTTTGCCACTCAGCCTGGACACATTGCTCCTGTGTGAAGGAACAGTAATAACAAAGGTCACATTTATACTAAACCTGCTTGTCTCTGGTTCCAGGCAGACTCCTTTTCTATTCCCAATCCCAATAAATTCAGCTATTAAAATCTCTGGACAGAATTTACAGGCAATGTTCCAGGAGCAAGGTGAATTTAAGGTCCAACAAGTTAAAAAAGAAAACTTGAAACTCTGGAAACCCACTGCCCTGTTCCATGCCTACTTACTGAGCCACAGGAACTCCACACCCACCGTTTCACAGCAAGTCACCCTGAATTACCCAGAGTATTGGTTGCATGTCCTACAAGGTCTTACCTCCTCACACAAGGAATACATTGTTCAGTTCTGTCATGAAGCATTTCTTGTGCTTCATGCCTCAGAATTAAACATTTCTCACTCAACATCAACCTTTGCCACTATCTTGCTCCAACCAGCCTGGAGGCTGACACATCTCCATCCCAGCACATCCACAGCTGAGCCAGGAAACCAGAAAACCAGCAGAATTAACCTCTGCTTTCCCCCAGTCAGAGACAAGAGTACAAACTGCACAACAGCTCCAAAAGTCACTCAAAATGGGGCGTCACGGAATTAGGAGGTCTCTGACAGGTCAGCAAATAATCTCTGAAAAACATTTGGCTTGTAGCTCAGGAGGGAAAGGCAGCAAGAGTTCAGACACCTCCTCAAGTTGTTCGGGGAGGAATTATTGGGTATTATTTTTCAGAAATGCCACTTTAACTAGATGGATGGCTGAGTTGAACCACTTGCAAATACAGCAGGCAGAAAAACAGCACTGACATGCCATCGAGTGCCCCACTCAGTGCATTAATTACACTAAGAACTAGAACAAATTTAAGAACAAAAGGCTGTCAGTATAATGTCCCAAAGTATTTTGTTAACCCCTCAAGTGTACTCGACTTATTTACAGTAATGCTTTCTTTAGATACGGAAATGCTCTGTGCTGCACCTTGTTCAAAAGTCAAATGTTTTCCACTGAGATCAGTTCCAGCCTCTGGTAACCTGCCTAAGAAACAGCAGGAAACTGCCTTTCTACCTGCTTGCAAGTTAGGACACATCAGCTGTAATGAAGGATTTGATCTCAGGCACTTTGGCCACTTGGGTTCTGCTGTATCACACAGAGCTGTGTTACTGCTGCACAACATGCAGCATGTGAGTGGAATCACAGCTTCTGTGTCTTCCTGAAAGAAAAGCCCATTCTTTTGTTCTGGACATTATGAAGAGATTTCCATTGGCTACTTAGCAGTGATTGTTCTTCTCCAGCAGACCTGAGCTGGTGACAGCAAAGCTCCCAAGCCTGCAATGCTCTGAGTGCACATCAAAGCCAGCACACACTGCTGGCACTCACTGCCAGCTCCATCAGCCTCCATTAAAACAGACCTTAGAACCCCTTCCAGTGCCTAAAGGGGTTCCAGGAGCTGGAGAGTGACAGGACACAGGGAATGGCAGAGGGCAGTAGGAGATGGGATAATGGGAAGGAATTCTTCCCTCTGAGGGTAGGGAGGCCCTGGCACAGGTTGCTCAGAGAAGCTGTGACTGCCCCATCCCTGCAAGTGTCCAAGGCCAGGTTGGACAGGCCATGAAAAAGCCTGGTCTAGTGGAAGGTGTGTGCCCATGGCCCTCCCAACCCAAACCATTCAATGATTCTATAGTGGCTCCCATCATGGTTTAGAATCTCTGAGCATCTGAAGGTATAGCTCTGATTTAAAAACCAAGGATTCACCTTTTCAGCCCTTTCCTCTACTCAGACTATATTTGGAGCCCAAGTCTCCAGAAGCAGCAGATTCAGATCACACTGGTTTCTTTCTGAGGCATGTAACCCAGGAGTCAGCTTAGATGCTAAAACAAATTACTTCTTAGTTTGCACAAAGGTGAAGGACTTGAAGAGTAATTCATATTTTTAGGAGGAAAAAAATTAGGAAAAAAGTAGCACAGCAGGAGATAGAGGATGAAAGTCAAAGTGGATGAAAGCCAGCATGGAATAAAGCAGTAGCTGCAGAAGATTCTTCAAGCATCCATAAACTTGGCATTTCGGGAGCTTTCTGAAAAAGCAGCTTTGAGTAACAGCCTGTGTGTGCAAAGACTACTTCACTAATTTCTTTAAATATTTCACAGTGGTCCTACAGAGATTTAGACCTTTTAGGGACTTAAAGGTTCATATCTGAATACCTGCAGAGGAAGTGTGTAAGCATAGGCAGGAACTATCAACAGAGAGCAAAGTACAGGAGGTCAAAGGACCCAACAGCAACAACTTTCCATGAAAAGGCATTCCATGCTTCCTCTGAACCTGTTCATTAATGATTGCTCATTACTGGGCAAGTGAACAGCAGGTCTGCTCCCACCTTAGGTTGATCCAACATGGCAGCAGAGGTTTCAAGGAGCCATAGGCATAAGGGGAGACCTGCCCCGCCAAGCACAAAGCTTCCACTTCAGTATTCTGCCTTTTGTGTCTCCCTGACTTACAGACAGATGAAATACTAGACAGAACACAATCCTTTGGTAAAGAAAGAGCTCCAAACCTAGCTCATGGTAGAGCTAAAACCCAGATCATGGTAAGGTGAGTGAGTGGTGTTTGGAGGTGGCCTGGGTAGTGACAGGCAGTAGATAAACAGCAAAAACAGACTCCAAAGAAACCTGCACCACAGGAAGGATCTGAAGAAGGGAAAGGTATTCCAAGGACACTTCCCTTCAACAGATCACTTGTGCAGATGGGACCTTGAGGAAGCTTGGCCCAGCAGCATGAGTATATTCAAGTTTCATTTATTCCCCTCCCTAATGTCCATCCTCCCACAGGTACCCCAGCTCCTCCAGGGCAGCACTGTCCCTCCCTCCAGCAGGGACCACGCGGGGCTGGCACCGCTGCAGCACCAGCTCTCATCTCCTCACACACTACTGCAGTTCCCCCACTTCAGAACCTCAGCCACCTCCGTGGCACTGGCACCTCAGCAGCCTGCACATCCCTAAAGCAAATGCCAGTGACACAGGCACAGCCCACAGGGAAGGAATTCAGTTTTAAGTCCACCATTAGTGACAAACAAAGACATGTGAGGCTGCCCTGGCTATGACACACACCCCCCCAAATTTACTGCAATGAACTGATGCAAAATCATAGAACCCCAGAATGGTGTGGGTTGGAAGGGACCTCAAAGCTCATCCAATTCTACCCCACGCCATGGGCAGGGACATCTTCCATAGACCAGGTTGCTCCAAGCCCTGTCCAAATTGGCCTGAAATACTTCCAGGGATGGGGCAGCCACAGTTTCTCTGGGAAATTCATTCCAGTCACTCACCACCCTCACAGGGAAGAATTTCTCCTTAATATTCAATCCAAACTCACTCACCTTCAATTTAAGGCCATATGTGGGAACTTGACCTACTTGACTTACTCAGGGCCATGTCCCAAAGTTTGCCAGAAGTTTCTGTATATTCTTCTCTATACTTAACTCAAGGCAGGGTTGTGAGCAAATTTTAAGCTGCATACCTGTTCTAGAATACCATGTATGGACAGCTCTGAAACTTCACTGCAGCTGCCTGGAGACCTGGCTTCCACTCGTCCTCAGGGATGAGCATGAATTAAAATCTGAAGACAACAGCAAATTTAATTTTTAATTAGCCAGGGCAGTCAGCCAAGGAAGGCTCCCCCACCCACCCATGGCTGGTGAAGCCTGACAGCTCAAAAGGATTTACACTTCCCTGTGCATTCCCAGTGGCCATTCCAAGCACACCAGCTCAAACAAGCACCAGTCATGCAGCACTGTGAGCACAGTTAATGTCCAGCCAGGGAAGAACAGCAATGCATCCAAAGCACCAGGCTTGAAGGGAACAAAGGGCACAGACTTGGCCTTCAGCTCAGCTCCATCTTACCTCATCTCCAGCATCAACCCAGTAGTCCTGAGCTTAGCAGCACTTGGAGAATGAACATCCATAAAAGCAAAGGAATTGTAAGGAAATGATAATAAAAGATCCATCTGTTTATTCTGTCTTTAACACAGGTTCTTGGCTCCTGGCACCAAGGAGGTAACACGTAAAGCTTCACGACCAGCCATGAGGGGTGTCTGTGCTCACAAAGATCCAGCACAGATACTCCATCCTAAAATGGCACTGCAGAAGTTGCTCAGAGGGAAAGGGAAGTAACTTAACTTCTGTTGGCAAAATGCAAGAACATACAGCTTTTCACATCCCAGGCCACCAGCACTCATCAAAACAGGGACTGTCAGAGACCTCAAAAGACTCCAGCTCTGTCTCACTGATCTAGCCAAAAATGGGGTTCAAATTCACATAAAAAGGGACACAAAGCTTTGTGAGGTGGACAGAGGTGGCTGGTGGCAGCCCTTGCATAGGCTGAGTCCTGGTGAATAAGGAGAACTCACGGATCACGGAATGGTTGGGGATGAGAGGGACTTTGAGTGTCTTGTTCCAGCCCTGCTGTGGGCAGGGACACCTTCCACTAGGCCAGGCTGCTCAGAGCCTCATCCAACCTGGCCTTGACATTGCTCAAAGCCATTGCAGCAATTCAAGCCCTAGAGACTGAAAATGGCCGTGCTCTGCTGTGTCCCAGGGCTGCCCAGGAGCTGCCACCCCCACAGGCACTGCTCCAGCCCCAGCTGCCAGTGCCACACTCACTCCACCTTCTGCCTCCCCCACAAGTCATCACTGGGATGATGTTTGCCACCAGCAGATCAGGAGGGAAAGCAATCACCACAGACTAAATGTGCACCTTACAGCCTGACAAAGAGGGGGCACAGCAGTTCTTGCATCAGGACTACAAGCACATTATACTTTGATGCAGGAGCTCTTGGCTTGCAAGACCCAACCAAGATCCAGCCAGGCCACTGGGCTCCAACGCAGCAGCTCTGTATGAAGCCAAGAGCTGGCCTTCCCCTGCCTCAGCAAGCACACTGCCCTGCTGACAAGTGCAACCATTCCCAAAGTTTTCAGGATGGCAACACCTGACTGCATAGGACAACCTAGAAATATTATTTACCAGTTGGAATCACCAACTGCAGTATCACAGTGCAGAAGATGTGAGGTCAATATGCTGCATGGATACTGGCTTCCCACCAGGCAAAAGCCTTCATGGAAATCTCATGTCAATGGCAGGGAAAAAAAATGGGCATTTAACTAATTTCTTGTAGCCATTTTAGGCAAACAGATGGAAGACCTCTTCAAGGCAATCTTTAAGCAAAAATCTGTGACTTTTAATTACAACCATATCTTTGCATCAGTTAAACCTACCAGCAATGAATTTTCTTGCTTCGGGGCAAGCACCACACACTGCCTAAAGCATGAGATTTAAATTTTAATTTTAAAAAATTAATTCAAAAAAATCCTGTACCTTCTGCAACACAGAGCAGCCTAAAGGAATAAATATAGAAAAACAGGAACAACCAGGAGCTGATCCTGCTTTATGCCTTGCCACGTGCCTTGTTCAAACCAGCTCATTGCTTCTGGCCTCTTCCTTATTAAGAAAGGGGATGCTACTTGTTTTCAAGAACTTGGGATAGCCAAGAGACCAGCATTCCAGGTTTCATAAATGGGACATTCCAAAAAAGATCTTCCATATGTACAGAGCTTCAGTCAGATCTGGTCCGCACGATAGTACAAGTAGAGCTGATATATCTGCAAAACTACATTATTTTCTAATCTCCTTCTACACTTGAAATGAAGACACCAAGTTTAAAGTAATCAGGTTCTTTATGCTGCTTAACCAAAGAGAACATGTCAGGACCAAAATCTGTGGCAAGATATCCAAGACTCTACTCACCAGCATTCTCTTCCATTTCTCTTGTACACTAGTGTCTGGAGAAATTCCTGAAAAAACAGGAAACAAAGTCAACACACCAATTAAAATTCCAAGTGTGAACAAAGCTCAGATTTAGTTTTATTTCTCTATCAGCTCTGCTCAGCTTACACAAAACCAGTGTGGAGGAAACCTAGAGCAGAAACCCTGCCCCAAACTAGAGGAGTGTGACATTGTCACCCCTCTTGAAGACATCAGAAGCTTCCAATCACACACGTGACATGATGGAAAGAAAAGAGAAACAAAATTAAGGTGCCATAATTACAAAGCAGCAATATTTATTCCCAGGGAAAACATTCCACATCTGCCTCTTCAGGAAGTGATGTGCCTGCTGTAAAAGGGAACAGCCTGCAGCTTATCTAGCAAAGGCAGCACAGCACGTGCACAGGAAGTATTTCAGATGTCACACAGCATCAAGGCACTTTTGAACATACTGTGGGGGGGAAAAAAAGATTACAAAAAAGGAACTAGGATTTTAGTAGAAAAGCCAGTTTTTCTCTGGAGAAAGTTCTGAAATGAGGTGCCAGGGGAACTAAGTTTGGGGAAATCATGTGTCTTGATTTGACAGATTCCACAGTGCAGTAAAACCAGGTTCAGTATTTTAGAAAAAGGGAGATTCTGTCCTCAAAATCTTGCAGGTCAAACTTAGACAACCTCAACTGGACATGTCAGAAGGAACAGCATGGGGTGACTGGGGAAGAACTACAAAATAAGGTTATTGCAGTGCTGAGGAGTCAAAGCCAGCCTTTATCTCTAGCCCACTTCAGCCTAACCTTTTCCCCATGAAGCCCAGGCCAACTCATCACCTTTGCTCCAGCAGCAAAGCATAGTTTGGTGGCTTTAGTTTAACATCAGATCAGCTGGTCATCTTCATGTGACAACTTGCTGATTGTGCAGTGTGTGCTCAGCTTGTTCAAGAGCACTGGAGCATCCCAGGGCTGCAGGGACAACCACAACACACCATCCATGGAAGCTCTGCCAGTGGGGCTTTTCAGTGAGGCTCAGCTGTGTGGGAGAAAATGCTCCTTTGGATCAGACCACCATGCTCCAGGCTACTTCTTTCTGATGCAGCTCAAATTCCATTGCATTCATGTGCTTGGAATGGGGGGAACACCTCAACAGAGACATTAAACCCTCAAAACATAATTGGGGCCCACAGCTTTAAACAGCTTAGAAAAGAGAAGTATCTGTACAGCAAGTATTCTGGGCAGCAAGTGAGTGGATCAAGAACATCAGGAGGTTTTGATTTCAGAGGCAGACAGCCACAAGTTGCTTAGGAAACACCCTCAGAATTGCTACAGCCTAAATCCATTAACTCTTAAAATACAGCTTTCACATGCATTTGGATGTATGGTTTGGTGCTGCATCAAGGGCACCATGTGCAAGAACTGGAATGAATGAATTACAGAATCATTTAAGCTGGAAAAGATGACTGAGTCCAACCATTAATCCAGCACTACCAAGACAACCACTAACCCTTGTCCCCAAGTGCCACATCCACATGTTTTTGAACCCTTCCAGGAATGGTGACTCCAACATTGCCCTGAGCAGCCTGTGCCACAGCTTGACAACCTTTTTGGTGTAGAAAATTTCCCTGATATCCATCCTAAAACTCCCTGGCACAACTTGAGGCTGTTTCCTCTTGTCCTGTCCCTTGCTCCCTAGGAGCACAGCCCTCACCTGGTCCATTTTCCTGCCAGGAAATGCTCCCACACTGAAGGCAGAAGAGCCACCATCCCTGCCTGCTTTTCAAGCAAGCCCTTCTGGGAAAGGAGAGCAGAAGAGAAACTGAAACCAACACCTCAAAGCTTCCTTGAATCTCAGCACAAATGACAGCAGTGCTCCCATTCCCCCAAAGCCACTGGGGAGCTGGGTTAAATTTGCCTTTCAAGGGCATTCCTGCACAGGCTGTGCTGAGCTCTGCACTACAAGGGGCACATTTGTGCCTGGAGTACTAATCCTGGAAGCCTATCACTGCTGGACACTCACTGTGCACACCAGGGACATCTGTCACTGCCTGATGGCACAGCTGGAAGCACCTCAGTCTGTGCTGGGAGGATCTCCCTGAGCAGAACACTAAATCCACAATATCTGGTTACTAACAGAACAAGCATAAAAGGCACACTGCAAGCAAAAAAGTGATGCCAGGGTAGAGGAAGAAGGAGCAAAGTCCACACTCCTGCAGCACTGCCACAGGCTGCCAAAGCAGGAGCACAGCTCTGCCTGCACTGAGGAACAGGAATTCTCACCAAAGAAATGGATTGAGCAGTGCAGATCCTGCTGCCAGCGTTAACCAAGACCAGCTAATTGGAAAGCTGCATTCTGGAATAATATTTGAGATAACCCAGTCCACAGAACAGAAATTTACTTTTATCCCCTGTCACAGGTTTCCCAGATACTTACTTCTGAGAAAACTTGGATTTTTCATTTCCTCTAGCATGACATGCCACAGCTCCTATGAATATTCATGTCAGGAGTGTTCCCGCATTTCCTGACAGCTGTGTGGAATTCCTGTGTTTCCAGAGCCCTGGTACCAGCACAGCTCAGCAGCTTCCAGTGCTCAGGACACTCCCTGCCCCTCGCTTCTCTGGCCACCACAGCAGCAGAATCTTGCTCTTTGTCTGCCTCCAGACTTCAAACATTTTACAGCTTTTTCCCCAGCTCTTTGTACCACTCTAAGAATATATTCCTGTTCCATTGACCCAGCTCTGAACTCCCAGCAATAAGGTGATGGCTTTTTTCCAGCTAGGCAGCTAAGCCACACACAATAGAAAACTGTTTGGAGCGTTTTCAACCTTATTTCTTCAGTCTTAACACACTCCCTGCTGCACAGGGAATTTTGTCTTTCCCAGCTCTGCCACATCCTCCCACATCAACACAGCCCGACCCAATTCCAGACCCTGGACCTCCTCCCCTGCCCTCCCACCCGTTCCTTGCACCAGCACGGATGAAGCTGCTCTGGGAGCAGTCAAAGCTGGCCCAGATGCAGAGCAAGCATGTCCAGAGGGAAGGACAGAACCTCGACAGCCCCAGGTCAAACCAGCACACCAAGGTGCTGCTGTTTGTTCCAGCCTTGGGCAATCCACATCCATGAGCTTTACTGAACACCCATTTACAGCGTCCCCCTTTCCTCACTTTCATTTTCATTCCTTACCCAGACCTCTGAAACATTATGCATTCAGCTTACTTCAGAATGAAACTCATTAGCTGGACCCCTCTGTCCTCACTGCTCATCTCCTCCAGTAACATAAACAGCTTCCTTCAAAAGACAACAGCACATTTCCAAAAGTCCAGCTAAAACCTAAGCCAGTGTTGGTTGTTTTTCCCAACTAAACAAGAAAACTGACAACTCTTCCAAGCAGAAGTGGCACATTACTTCTCCACAGTGGCTGCCAACAGGCTTGCCTTAGGCATGGAAAGGCAGTTTCCATGCTGGCTCAGCTCTAAATCACCATTCCAGAGAGGGACATGACAGCAGCTGGGCAGCTACTACAGGGCTTTTACTGTAAGGAGACACAAAACCCAAGGCTGCCTTGGAAAAAAAAGCATGTGGGGGAGAGAAAGGATGCTCTTATAAAGGTTTGGAACTATATCCACCAGTTGCAGGGAAAGGGAAGGGTTAACACACACCCATAGCTTGAGGAACATGGTCCTGCATTAATATAGACCATGACCCATGAAATTAAACAAGCTCACCTGACAACTCCCAGATGATTATTCATTTTGACCTAATATGGTACTAGTAACAGCCAATAAACAAATATTAGATTATCACTCATTATGCCACTTCAGTCCTTTGCTTTACACTACTTAAAAAATGACATTACTGCAGAAGGCTCCCACTGGGGCAGATGACAAGAGCCCAGCAAAGGGCTGATGCTGCCCACAACAGCTCACCATCATAGCAAGAAAAAGCAGACACCAGGAATAAGGCCAACTGGGAGATGGAAGCCAGGCACAGAGCAGCCTCCTCTTCATCACACAGAGAACATCCTGAGTCTTCCTCCCTGATTTGCCAAACTCTACTCAAGCAGTTGATTCCATCAGAACTCTCCCCAGCTGCAAGTATTCCTCAAGGGCCAGACTTACAAACCCTCCCCAACTAGCCCGGGGATCTGGCTGCCCGTTCCTTTTTATAAATGCAATTTAAAAAATAAAATCAACATTTTATTCTCTCACCAATAATTACTCCTTCCAGGAAGGCAGATGAGCGGATTTTTGCAAAGCTGAGATAACTCCACCTAATGCCATGGGTCTGTTAGCCATGAAGCTCCACCAGGTCCTCAGGGGGAAGGCTAAAGAAACTCATTTTATCTGCCAACAGTGAGATTAAGAGCATGGTAAACAATATTAAAATTCTCTTCTACAAAGCAGAATACCTCAACATCACCGACCTGGTCTCCCAAGGGACAGATTACAGCCTGGGTGCACAACTGGAGTATTACAAGGGAAATTCTTAAAAAGCCTAAATAGACCAACCATGCCAAATGCCCTAGTACAGATTACAAGACAAGGTGCAAAGGTATAATTAACCTCTTGATGGACAGAGCTGTACAAAGGGGAAGAGATGCACAAGCCCCTTTTCAAGTCACTGGATGCCAAAAGCTCATATGTTTTTCAGGCTCTGTCTAAAAACAAACCAGCTCCACCTAAAAGTTTTGGTTTGCTCATGTCCCTCAGTTATATGGTTTGAACATCATTTGCTGGTTTCTGCAAATTGCAAGAACTACAAGTGCTGGTTTCAAAATACTCTGAGCAGCCTCAGCTGACCCAGTTTGTTCTGCACTAATCACACACTCAGCAGTGGTGGGGTCAGTTGGAGGGAAATCAGAATATTCGTCCTTAATAAAACCACACAGATTAAACCCAGTTGTTCTGTGGCCTAATCTGGCAGCATGTCAATTACCAGGGTGCCCCACTAATTAACAGCCCAGCACTTTACCTCTCTTTCCAAGGATCCCAACACTACAAGCATTTTTGCTCTTGTTGGGAAGCAATGGCTCTGAGCAGGAACACAGCAGCTGGTTAGCAACAAGGAATGGGTTTTGTGGAAGAAGTGGAAAAATCAGACAATAGTATAACAACTCTATGTGCAATTTAAGTAGAAAATTGGAATAACCAGGATTGAAAACCTCAGTTCAGTTCACATTACAGTCAACGACACCGGTGGCTTTTTGTCACAGATTTAACATTTGATAAGTGGCTCCCCATGCAAACAGCAAATGTTTTCCAGCAGCTCAGTAGCTGCCTGTGGGTGGCACAGTAATATAAGGTTACCAGAGAGGAACTGGAAAGGGAAGAGAGCTGCATCCCCCAGGGCTGTGCCACAGGGAGGGTGAGCGGCTTTTAAAAAATCCTCACAGCCATGCTGTGCAGAACACTGGAGTGGGACTCCAGACCCCACGTCACTACTGCTCTGCTAATGACTAGCAAACAATCTCTGAGGTTGGAAAAGATCTCCAGGATCACTGAGTCCAACCTGTGAGCAACCACCACCTTGCCCACCAGACCAGAGCACTGAGTGCCACAGCCCTGTTGTTCCTTGCACCTCCAGGGACAGTGAACAGGCTGGACACTGGACAAGGCCCTTTGTTTATCTATGCCTCAATTTCCCCTGTCTTCAAGATGGGATTAACTTCTTTTGTAAAGCAATTCAAATGCAAATTAAAACTTGCATTACTCTATTTCTTAGAAACTGTCACCTTATGTAGGCCTCCACAGTAGGACATGGACACTTTATTCTTCTCACAAACCAAACACAGCAAGTTCTTCCATACCTCTATTTGAATCAGACCATACAAAGTCCAAAAAAGCCACTCCAGCCTCTCCCAGGTGTTTCAGTTCACTGAAGGAGCCATATTCACCAAACCTTGAAGAAAATGACAGCAGCCTATAGGGAAGTATGGCACACGAACACAGCACAGCTTCTGCACCAGCCCCCAGTGACAAATGCTGTTTCTATTTAGCTCTCAGTATGGGAAACACCTCTAATTCACCTCCAGACCTGTTGACAGCTGATCTACCACTCTGGAGGTGCAGACACGTGCAGAAAAAAACTGCAGAATGAATAGAGCAGCTTCCCTCTTCATTGTCCTTGAAGCAGCTGAAGGGCTTGTCTTAGACCAAAAGTACCTTGTTGACAAAAGCAGAGGGTAAAATTAAAGCAGAATGGCCCATTCATGCAGAGAACAGATGCTCTTATTACTGTGGAAGCTGACACAGGAGTAGGAGGATCCAAAGGGAAGTAACAAGGCACAGCTATCCTGTGATCAGCTGCTTGATATAATGAAACCCAGGACATTTAAAGAAGTTCTGGACACCCACAAGACCAACGCACACCACTTAATCTATTGATACATACGAGCCCTCAAAATGCATGAACAGATTATTGTACTGAAGAATGCAATTCCTATAGCTTGCTGTTACCTAGAAAAGTTTGGGCACAGCAAAGAAAGGAGAAAATAAAGGGAACTGATGCCTTCATAAAGTAGTTTCTGTAGAGCATCCCAGTTATCCAGGACTGCACATGTTTTTTGCACAGTGGGATTTCAGAAAAGGAACCAATTCCACCAGCACCTGCTTCAGCAAAGCAAAAAACAATGAATATCTGAAGTGCAGAGCTGAACTGCCCAAAATCTAAGCTGCATTTTCTGTTTCTCCCTCCTTCCAAAATGTAGACGATGACAAACTGAATTCTTGACTACTCAAATCTGTATTAGGATGAACTTCATCTCTGCTGAAGCCACTGGGGCATTGCCAGTTAGTTACAAAAACACCAGCTGGGCCTCTGCAAACCCAGACCACAGCCCAATCACAAGGCCTATATAAATTAATTGGTGCACTAACTGAAAGCACACAGGAGATGGAGAAATGCCTTGAGTACAATTCAGAGAAGGTTATGTAAGGGTAAAAGGAAAACAACCAAGAGTGTGGTCCCTATTCCTCAGACCTATGAATGTTAAGAACAGGAAGTCTTGAGATGCCTTTTTTTTTTTCCCTTGCAAAGGTCATAAAAAATGCACAACATGTTAAACACTAGATGCCCCCTAGCATCTAATATTCAAACCCAAAACAAAGCTTGAGTGCCTTAACCAACCCAGAATGGTGGTCACCAGTAGAAGGGTTTCCTCATCCACATCCTTTCCAGCTTGTTGTATTGCCACAAGGAAATGAATTCCAGGTTTTTTTAAAGAGGAAAAAAAAAATTAAAAAAAAAAAAACCACCAAAAAAAACCATGTTAGACACAGAGCTGTAGAAGGGCTCCCTTCTGAAAGCAACTGAGATCAGCTTGCAGCCCCTGTGAAATCCCAGCCCAGCAGCACCTCACTGTTTTCAGCTCTGGAACTGGCACATTTCCCTTGTGTCTTACTGTACAACTGATTTCAGGACAATAGGGCTTGTCAGACATTAAAATTCCTTTGTGGTCTGCAAATACCTGTTCATGCAACAGCTCATTCTTGTACCACACCTCACAGGGAATTTCAATTCATGTGGCTGCCCCATCCCTGGAAGTGTTCAAGGTTGGATGTGGCTTGGAGCAACCTGGGGTAGTGAAAGTTGTTCGTGCCCATGGCAGGGGTTGGAACTGGATGAGTTTTAAGGTCCCTTCCAACCCAGATCATCCCAGGATTCTATGGTTTATACCTGAAAAATGCTAAGCAAACATGATGTCAGTCCTCTGCTGGTGCCTGTCGGCCACAAAGGATCCAAATGAGCTTGTCTGGATGTATCCAAGCAAACCTCTCATCCTAGACCCACTGCTACGGAGAGCAGCTGAGGACTGTGGGTTGCACATATTACCTGAGCTAAAATAATCTATGTCAGTTCTGTAACACGCCACACAAAATCACAGGGTTACTTATTTACCTCTGGCTTCTGGGGTAAAATGTAAAACACCTCTGCCTTCATTTTGTGGTTTCCATTTTCATCAAACTTTGAATAAAAACTAAGCAGCTGAGTATTTGTACAGTTTTGTGGTCATGCCCCTGCAATTATGACTCGATAGACAATTTCATTTGCAACCACCATTTCCTCCCCCAAACGAGGCCACTTTGAGTCTCAGCCACTGCAGAGCCCATTTGAAAAGTGTTTCTTTTCGCCTCTGTTTAAGAAGTGAATGAGCTTAACCACAGTCAAAGCACTAAAATAAATCTGTTAGAAAACTCACCTGAACTCCCAAAAATCCTGCAGCATCAGAGCTGGATTTGCAATCCTGCCATAAGGGTCTTTCTCAAAGCACCCTGGATGCCCAACTGCTTCCTGGGATAAACAGCCCACAGGGTTTGTGCAATCAGATTAAACTCCATGCCTTCCCTGTGCACCTTCCAGCACACAAACCAGGCATCTCCAAGCAAATTCCACACTCAAAGGCAATGCAACATCGCCACTTGAAAAAATGAGATACAGGAAATCTGTGCTGTGTAGGTGTCATTATCAACTTATAGAGTCAAAACTTTTTAACTGGGAACAGCTCAGCTATTTGAAATTAAGGCTTTCTGGATCAACACTCTGGAATTGCATCACTGAATCTATAGCAGCATTAAATGTCACAGTTCAGGTAGTCTGAAATTCAGTTGTAGCCTTATTTTTTTCTTTCACAGACTTACTAGCCTAATTTCTAATTACTTCTGATTAAGATATCAAATTTCCTTCAAGAAGTCCTCCTCAGGCAATTATTTTCTCCCAAAGCTTTAATAAAAAGGTGCCCAGGCTTTAACTAGGACAACAGAGAAATTAATTCCCACTACTGATCTGGCAAAGCCTTTACAACATAAGTGCAGGCAGCAAGGCATCCCATTGTGAAAATAAGCTCATAAAGCTTCTGAATGAGAACATTTTTTTTTTTTTTTTTTAAAAAAGCCTTCTGCAGTTCTCATGGCTGTGCACAAAGTTTATGAAGCAGCAACACTGATTGCCTGGGGATGGTGCTTAGTGCAGCCATCTGACCTACTGGGCTGCAAGTTGATTTTAATCTCAGATGGAAGTTGTGCCTTTCCTCCTGCTCTTCCAAATGCTTTCAGACAGGGACACAGAATTGTGGAATGGCTGGGGTTGGAAGGGTCTTTAAAGATCATCGAATTCCAACCTTCCTGCCATAGGCAGGAACATTCCACCAGACCACATTGCTCAGCACACGGTCACTCATCTTTTAGGTTTTGATCTGATATACTCCTCCAAATAATCTTTCATTAAATCTTAAGTGGCATAATCTTAAAGTAAGCAATCTCCTGGAACTCCCCTAGGAGCAGGAATGTTCCAGCTCTGTTCTCTCATCGACACTCTAGCTTTCCATCAGAAATTACATTTTCCAGCCAACACATTTAGCTGCATTAAGAGCTCAACAAAACTATCAGGGCTTCTTTCCAGCCACAAAAGGACCTTCCACAGTAACAATGGTTAAAAAAACACCCAACTACAGCAGTAATCTCTCCTCCTGCCCTGCAGGCAGGCTAGCTGACCTGGGCCAGGAAGGCAACCAGGAAAAACTGCTCTTCTCCAACTGTGCAGATTAAATCAAGGGAATAATCATAACACCAAGGAGCAGAGGACTTCAAAATTAGAGAAAACATCAATGTCTCAAACGTTCTCAAGGCACAGGAGCTGAGGAAATGCCTTGGGATGGGCTGTACTAACAGGAAGGTTGCTGGACCTGGCTCTGCATACCTAGCACGAGGAGCCCCTGGTTCACAAGCAGAGGATCCTCCACAAGACATGCCTTAGGAGCACTCCTGGTACATCCAGTAGCTCCCAGCCCTTCCCTGTACAGGAACCAGCACACCTGAGTGGTTTGTCAGATCACCTTGAATCAAAAACTAAGAGCTGTCAAGAATTACAAACACCAACCAAAGTTATGTAAGAGGAATCCATTATGACAGAGCCTGTGAACAGCTTCAGAATAGAATTAAAATCCAGTGACAAAAAATTCCTTTAAAAATAAGCAGCTTGAACTGTAAGCTTACACCTTCTGGTGACTTCTTTTGTATACCAGACTCGGGCTTTCTGTTGTATTCAGCTGCTGTGCCCTTGGACATCAGAGCAGGTTCATTTTGTGACCCCATTCCCCAGCACAGTTGTCAAACAGCCAAGAACTACTAGTTTGCTGAGCAAACAGGACCTTTTGATAGGTGCCAGAACCAGGAACAGTTAAAAATGTACCCTCACTCCCTCCACCTACATCAGTAGTACTCCAGGTAAGCTCTAAACAAGGTTTCTGGAAAGGGAATTAACTAAACTGGCAAAACAGCTCAACCTGAAAATTTCCTCAAGGGAGCAATTGCAGAGCAGGCACCAGGTGAGGGGATGGCAGCCAGAGCACCTGCACTGGAACCCCAAAATATCCCCATGCAGCAGGCAGTGAAAGCTATGGCTCCACAGGCTCTGCCTCCCCTCCTCTCCACTGGCACCAGAGATCTCATGGAGCAGCTGAGCCCAGCCAAAACCAGCCTGGTGCAGAAGCAGCTGCTTTGAATCCAGTTCTGTTCCTCAATTTGTTTGTCACATGGGCCACAACCAGTGGCTGGAGAATAAGGGAAGGGAGTGAACACACAGGACCTGCTGGGCAGCTCCAGCACTTTGGGATGCTTGCACAGTTGCAGCCCCACGCAGGGCTGAGGTGTCTGCCCTCACAGCCAAGGGCTATGATGGGCTTGGGAGACATCGAGTCAGGCTCCCCAGCACCAAACAGGCTTGAAAAATCTGACACCAATCAGAGCTCCTGCTCGCTCCTGTGTCCCTGCTGCCATTGCCAACACCAGGGCAAGGAAGGTGCCACCCTTGTCTCTCCATGCCGATCACCAGCCCACTAGCACATGTCCTACATAATCTCAGAGCATCTGTGACAAACCAAGATTGCTTACTCGTATTTCCAAGATTTGAATTCTCTGCTACAAAACTCCTCCAATACACCTAGAAGCAAAAACCTAGAGCACCAACTGATCCCAAAGCACCAGGATTTGTCAGCCCTAGGTTCTGAAATAAGCAGCACCTCGCTGATCTATAATCAGCTCAACACAAGGGCAAGCACTACCCAGGAATTCCAGTTTAACCAGTTCCATGTTTAATGCCCCTCATCCCTCCCACTTTCGGCAACAAAACCCAGCCCCAATCTACACCGGAATAAACAATTCATTGTGATGAAAAGCCACCTGCTCCCCCCACACAGTTAAAAGCATTCCCAAATTCCAGCTTCCTCTCAGCCAGCACAGATGGACACACCAGGCACACAGACACCCGCTCTGCTGCCAGCACAGCCTTTGTGCTGCTGAGACACAAAGCCCGACGGCAGAGGCTGCCTCCACCAGAGCTGTTTTGTTAAGGGATCACAACATAAACCAGCAATCCTCCAGCCACAAAAACAGCTCAGACTCACTCCTAGCCCAATTAAATTGCAATCTGCTAAAATACACAGGCGCTCTCTGGCTCCTGGGGACCACATCCCTCCACCTGCCCCACACGTCCCCAGATTGCTAAATTTAACATGTAACAGCTCAGTCATCACCAGAGATTTTCACTTTCTTGCACACCCTACTTCCACCCACGGTGATGCTGCAGGAAGGAAATAACCCCTTTACAACGGAAGTGATAGCCCCAAGAGCAGGCAATAAAACACTAAAATGGAGCCTGAATTCTGCCATGCTCACTCCTGCTGGACCTGCCCTGTGATCCCTCAAGTGTGGTGGCATTTAGGGTAGCCTTGGATTCGCAGCAGGAACAGGGCTGCTCTAGGCAAGTGGAGGCCTGGCCACCAGAGCCTGCTGAATACTCAGATACTGCTGCCTTTGCCGAGACAAAGTCAGCACAAGAGGCCCTTCCTGCAGTGCACGCTGAGCTCCAGGAGCACAAGACACTGACATCTCCTTCCCTGCTCCCCTGCTTGTGGCTCCTGTGCTGTTCAGCAAGTCTGACCATCTGCAGAATGCTTCCACGAGGAACTGGCTGTCCACAGGACAGATTCCTGCTCTGGTTAACCATTGCAGAACTAAGTCAGATCTGGTGTCCCACAGCTCTGTGCCCCTGGAACAGCCCTCCTATCCACACTGCACTGCCCTGGTGCCACTCTCTCCCTCTTGGCACGCCAAGCTCAAGGGGAAGTTTCTGAGCAGTGACCACCTTCCCCAAGACTAATTCTCCCAGTCCCCTCAAGTGTACAGAGATCTCCACCCACAAGATTCATTCATCCTATCAGAACAGCTCAGGAACTGCTGCTGTCATCTTTTGCCTTTCAACTTAGCTTTCTTTGAAGACAAATGCTAATATCCTTTAAAAAAAAAAATCCAATTCTGAGCCAAAACCAGACTCATCACTGGTATGAGTCACACAGTGTTATTAATTCTCCTGCCCATCAAAACAGAAATTTCACCTTGCAAAACAATTGTAGTGGTTGCCCAGGCTCACAGAAATCTGTCCCATCTGTTAAAAAAATCTGGGTGCACTAAATGAGACTATTTGACAAGCACTCTGCTGAAAGGCAGCAAACATTCCACTCTGCAATGGCTACTGCAAACCCAGACAGTGATTACAGGTTGCTCAGCCAGGTTTCTATCAGCCAGCACAAACAGCCTCCCAAGAAAGAATTCCTTTTGAAGACAGAGCTTGTAGGGACACTAAATTCCAGGATCAAGCCTGCCACCGTGAGAAGGCTTCACAAAATCAAGCTGGGAAGATCTTGCACTCCAAGCTGCTACAATCAAAAGCAGGGAACAAAGTGTTCCTGCCTTCCACTCTAACAGAAATGGCAAATAAACCAGGACCTCCACTTTACCTACACACAGTCTGCCTAATAGGCAAAGCTTCTCTGATTTCCAGCTCCAAGGGACACCCACAATAAAAGAGGAGCTATTCACTGAAGGAGGAGACAGGAATAGCACCCACAGGGCTGAGCAGTACTGGCTTCCACCACCCTACCATTTCCAGCTGGGAATGCATTCCCCAGTGCTTTAGAGCTGCGTTTTGAACAGCAGGTTAACCCCACACATGATTCACATGGCAAAAGTCAGCCTGCTGCTGCTGACCCCCACTCACAGGGAGTTAAACACAACGGTGTTCAGCCAGCATCTCCAACAGACTCTTGGCAATGGCCATTCCCCTCCTGTTTAATGGAGATCCAAATCCATTCCCAACAGATTCCTGCTTCACCTGAAACAGTCGTCACAAGCAAGTGACACGTCACATCAGAACCAGAATTTTGGATGAGGAAGCTTTATTTGCTTTTAAAGTGTTCACGTTCAAAAGAGGGCAAGGATGAAGAACATATGATCAATGCAGGCAAACAAACTGTCATGCTTCCCCAAAAGTAACCTCAACACCAGCTTCAGATGAGGTTTTGTTGAAGCCAAACTCATCAGCAGCACTGTCAGCCATCCCAAAGGACTCTCATCCCACTGAGGGAACCAACAGCCACTGCCCTTCTCCAGGACCAACATTCTGCTCCAAGCTCAAGAACATAACATATTTTATAGGACACCAGAGCAAGGCAACATGTGGCTCTCAATCCCCACACAAAACCACTGTCCCTCACGTTATCTTGAGGATGCAAATCAAACCCTCTGCTGCTGGCATTAAGAATGAAAACTTCTTCCTGCAGCAAAATCACCTTGGAAATAGGAAAGAATTGAAGAATTTGAGCTTTCAGTACAACAGGACTAAACCACAGTTGTATTATGAGCCAACAAATAATACCAAACCCTGAGGGAAGTGTTTGTGGAGAATACGGGAAGACCCAAGTCTACAATCACAGGTTCAATTATCTTAAATGATAATCAAAAGGTAATAAGATAAACATTCACATCAGCATAAGGAATCCTAGTCCACATTTACTCAGCAGTGCAGCCACACATGACAGGACAAAGCAATGCTCATGACATAGTACTAAAAATAGTAATACTATTAAAATGAAAGAGCTGTTTCATACTCATTACATGCACCAGAAACACAGAATAGCTTTCAATATTATCCCCTATGAAATGACTCTGCTCAGCAAGAACACAGGAATGAATTGGCCAAGACATTGATGAGAACCTGCAGTGCACTAAGAGCAAACTCCACCCGCTCGTTAAAGATTTCACTGCTATAGAAACTATGATTAAATACACAGAGCCATGAATCAGCCACCTGAAACGCCTGGGCAGGCACAGCAGCACCCAGCACTGACATTTCAGCCACCACCAACCCCCCAAAACTGTGGCATTATGCGGAAAACCAGCTTTATCCAGACATTTCAGCTCCCATGAACATGTCATCTTTCTTACCTCTGGGGCTGGTTGTTTTAGGGGCTCTCCTGGTTTTGACAGTGCTTAAAGCTGTACATGGCCCTTACAGGAACAGCAAACAGGCTCTAAATCCATTTTGCAACAACTGGATAAAGCTTCTAAAACCAAAGCCCTGATGCCTCTGGACCAGCTGTGTCCCTGCACTGCAATTCCAATCAAGCCCACAGAAAAGCAGGAGGAAGATGGCAGAGCTTACCAGCAGTTCCTCAGTCTAGTCTCTGAACAAAGTGGATTTAAAAGAGGTTTAATTTTCCCAGAGGCTAATGCTCTCAAATCTAAATAAATCCTCCAAAAGAAGAGATTATCCATAAATTTACTAGTTAGAAATGTTAATGTATCCAGTGCTTATGCAAGGACTGCTGCTCTCCACGCAAGAGTATCACCTATACATTTCCATGTTAAAGAAGAAATGGATTTCTGGTAGTTTCTCCCTGACCTCCCTTTCCATGCTGAAATGTAGCACAGGAGCATTATAAATCCCTCTTCCCAAGAGCAGCAGGAATTTACTGCAGAATCAAGGCAAACTTTTTTGTTTCACTGAAAAAGCTCTCAAAGATCCCCCCTTGCAAAAGAACTTAATACAAAAAACAAGATCCATAGGCAGAAAAGCCTAGTGTGAAACATGAATAAGCACTTAAATTAAAAAATTGCAAAGTTAAAACTTCAAATTACACATTCACAAAATGCATGATGAGGCAAAAATCAAGACACAATTCCTTGAACACAAGTCCCCAGTTCCTTGGGACTTACCAAACATACCTGCTACTGAAACACTTCCTCCTGTTATTCATATTCTATTTACTGAAGGGCCCAGCTATACACCATACAACACAGGGCAAGATGGGACTAGACTGGTAGAACCTGGCTGCTAATTATGGCCCTTAAGGCTGAGATGAATTAATTTGTCCCTCTAGCTATAAACAGGAGAATGACTACATCCTTACTAACCACAGGTAGTTTGGAGAGGATAGACAGAAGGATGAAACAAGGAAAAAGTGACTTGCCTGACATCAAACACCATGACAGCAACATAGCTGGGAGCTAAATCAGGCCTCCTGTCCACCTGAGCATCCTTATTTTCCCTGGACTCACAGTTGGAAGGCAGAGAGAACACAGTCATTAAAATACAGATTGAAGGCTTCATTTGGAGGCTAGAGGCAGACGTGGAATAATAGTGATTAGTGTAATCACCAGTGTCACACTGATTTTGGGGATCCAGCAGCCTCACAACAATCCTTCATCCCACTTCCCCAGCCTGATATGCTCAGAGAGGTTTTTGCAGGCAACCAGACTGCAGCACATTCAGGACACCTTGCACAGCCAGCTTAATAAATTCAGTGTGAAAACTCCTCCCTTTTTTTTCCCCCAGCTGTATTTTGAGTAAGCCCACCAATACCCCCAGAGAAACTGGATTTTTAATCCCAAATAACAGCCTTGCTGTCTGAGGGACAGAAAAATCCAGCCTGACCTCAGGTATCAGCAGCTGGGCAGTGCCTGCATGAACAGTCTTCCAGGAAAGTTCTTCCCTGCAAACTCTTTATCCTCATAGTCAGGGAAAAAATCCTGTCTTTACAAGACAAGCAAAGAATAGCAAAACCCCACTTTTTATAATGTTAGGTGCCAGGTAAGAGTTTTCCTTAAGTTTCCCTCCCCGCTCTGGAACTGCTGGCCCTCTGTTAATTGTCTTTACCTTGATCTGAACAGGTACAGAAAAGCCAGGTGGTCTGAAGCCATCACTAACTCCAAAACTGCTGGAAAACAGTATGAGCCAAGAGACCTGGACACACTCATCTGACAACTTCACCTAGAGGCAGACACTGCTTTAAGAAGGTGCACTTGAGCCAGGAGAAATCCCATTTACAGACACCTGCAATCACAGTGCTTCTGTCCATAATTGTGGGTCTGTTAAAAACTGATTTGGAAGTACAAGATGAAAAATTCTATGACCTTGCTCCCCTCTGGCCCTGATCCACAGGCAGGAGGAGCAGGATACAGAGCAAGTCAGAAGCAGGATATAAGCACTAATTTAACTCTCAGCACAAGGTAAACGAAGCTTCTGTGACCCTTCAGAGAACATCCCACTTCTCACCTGCTGCTGGTCAACAAATGTAAGGGAAGAAGAGTTTGCTTCTAATTATTTGCTCTCCTCTGGCATCACACAAACACCCTTTACAAGGGAACAAATCTAGTAGGAGTTGGACTCCATGACCCTGATGGGTCCCTTCCAACTCAGCATATTCCATGATTCTGTAACAGCTCTTTTCCTGCTTCTCCTTTTTCCTACATAGAAGTAAATTATACTTGGTTTGCAACATACACTAAACTTAATAATGCCAAAAACAAAACCCCAAATTTACTAGCCCAAATCTCACATCTTATCACTATTTTAGTAATTATCCTCCTCCTTCTTAGTCCCAGCAGATAAAGATAACCTCATCAGCACAAGGTCATCCATCCAGGAACACGGAGCAGATATTCTGCAGATCCATCCAGATTTCCACTGTCAGCATTGCAGCAGAGCAGCTTTAAAAATGCATTCCCACAGAACCTGAGGCAGCCAGCAAAGACCAGCTTAAATCCTCCTGACCTTGCTTCTATCCCTGCACAGACCCACTTAAGTCCCCCCTGCACTGGGATCCAAAGGCTGGTGTTTGCTGTACCTGCAAACCTGCTTCCTGTGGATCTTGGCACTGCAACAAACCAACAGAAACTTTTAGACAGCTCTGGAGAGGAGAGGAATCAATAACACAGCACCAGCAGCACTTCTGTGCATCTGCAGAGGAGCTCTTGCCAAGACAGAAATAACACTGACCAAAGCCCCCTTCCAGCAGGCACAGTGAGAACAGATCCCCCCACCCCACAGCAGAGAGCTCAGCTGGTGACAGACATCCCTGATTTGATTTTGGGTAGGACAGCAGGATCAGTTAAGAGAACACAACCTTCAGAGGCATGTGACTACACCCAAAGTTCCCTGAAAACTGGCAAAGTGACACGCTTTGTTCAATGCTCAAATACTCAGAAGACAACAAGCTTTGGCTTTGCCCCACATCCATAAACACCTCTGGAAGCTTCACCTCCATGAGCACAGCCTGAGATACAGCTTGTGATCCCAGCCTCAAGGCCACATCCAGCAATAACCTCTTTTTTTGCTAAGTCACCCTCTGCAACACAGTGTTTACACAGTAAGAGGTCTGAGCATGGCCCACCACTGAACACTGTGCAGACACCAAACAAGTCAGTGCCTCCCAAACTTTAATCCAAGTTTACAAATCAAAGCTTTTCTGTATGATTACGGCAATTTTTTTTCTTCCTTTCACCCTTAAAAGCTAAGAGAGAGAACTGAGGAGAGAAAAGCACATTAAGAGAGGTTCACCCTTCCCAATGACAAGTGTGAGGTGATGAAGGAAGCCCATATGGGGCAGCCTATGGTTTAAATCAACGGTGGGGATTAATCTTGATGGATTTTATACAGCTAACACAGCTCTAATTAAGGGGTTAACTAAAGGAAAACCTTTAGGTACTGGCAGCCAAGAGATTCCTGCTTTTAGCAGCAGCTTTCTGGAGCTGACAGTGAAAAGGTTCAAACCCTCAGGTCTAAAAGCACCAATTTTACCAAACTCCAATGATCTTTCCTCACAGTGTTTCAACTGCACAGAAGTGCCAGGCTTGCACAAATCGACCTCATCAGTATGCACCTTGTTTTGCCCCATGACACTCAGCAGCTGTGGTTGATTAGTCCTTGATAATGAATTGCCCATCACGACTGCACACAGCTGGTAGGTGAGCCATCCCTAACTGTGCTTTGGAATCAGCATGCCAAAAGCACAAACACAAAAGAATAAAGTTAACAATGTTTATCCCTTCCCTCACTCCTCCAAAGCTGCTACCAGCCAAAGGCTCAGGGAATAGAAAGAATAAATCTATTTCCAGGGTTCAGCAGAGAGAAACCATTTGGACTGCTCTCAATTTTCATATCTTTGCCACCAGTGCTTCGTGTTATTTCTCTCAACTCATTCAAGTTAGGAGATGAAGACTGTTCTTTTGGCTAATAGCATTTAAAGCCTCTCTCTGGAGATAATTAGTCATCCCTCCCCCATCCCATCCTCAGCAGAAAGAGCAGAGAGTCACCAATAGACAAAGAAATTCAGGCAGTGACAACCAGGGTATAACTGAGACCAAAGCTGCCTCTCACCTCCCTATCTCATCACAGCTGAGAATCAAAAACAAGCGACACCACAAGCCATAGAATGAACAACACAAGAATTTTCAGATTAAGGGCTTTGCCCTTTTGAAATCAGGAAAACAGCAATTCCTCATCTTAAAGGAGCAAAATACCAATGTGTAATTGCTAGATGTTCTGCCTGGTCACCTTCCAACCCTGACAGATCGTCCTGAGTCATTCAAAATCAGCAGTTAAGAGCAAGAATTGGGAAAGCTGCAGCCTTTTTTACCTGTGATTCCAGGCCTGTCGCCCAGCCATTGGCAAGCCACAGCAACCTCCACACCTCAGCTCCTACTGAGATACAGAAAATCCTCTGGGCAGAGGAAAAATTAGGGGTAGTCACCAGTGGGAAAGCAGCTCTGCTGACGACTGACAAAATTCTGTGTATCTATATGCCAACTCCTCCCATGGAATCTGCCTGTGGATTCAGGGCCACAGTTTGGAAGGAGTTAAACCTCCAGCCATGGGGATGAGCAGCCAGGCTGGCTGCTGCATTCCTTGCCTAACCATGACCCCACTTCGAAGGGAAGAGCTGGGAATAGTTATCACCAAGCACTGACACCTCAGCAAGAGCGACTAATTAACTGATAAAAATAGATCTCTGAAAGGGCTTTCCCCCCCACTCGACACAAAGCCCAACGCTGCCACAGTTGCACATCCATTAGTTTTCCACAGGCTCCAAACTTGCCAGCAAAAAAAAATAAAAGCATTCTCACACTCAGAAAAAATAAACCCACATGGCACTTGTATGTAGAAAACCACTGCTAAAGAGAATTAGGGAACTCGTTATGGATGACCTGGAGCATCTCCACTCCCACCTTAATGGATGCAGGAGCAAATGATGTCTTTGCCCCCGACAGCCCTACCTGCTTCCCTGCAGCCCAAGGTTCTGGTTTTGCCTGAAAAATGGCATGTTTTGAGGTAATCCAAATGGTCCCGAGGATATTCACAGCTTTCTTCACTCATGGTATCACTGAGACCAGCCAGAGAAACCCAGTTCTGTTCTAAGCCCCCCCACACTCCCACCCTAGCCAGACACAGGTTTTGTACAGCTTGTAACTGAATATTCATCACCAGCTAATAAACCTGCAGGAACCGCAGTCTCAGCGATTTTTAATACATATAATGTTTCAACACATGCCAAACACAATGAAATTTGACCAAAATAGAAGCCATTTGTTTAAGTACAAATGATTTGGCTCTCAAAACTGTCATCAAATTAAACTGGAAATCAAATTAACCAGTGACTGAACGAAGCAGAAGGCTGTAAAATCACAGATCACTGATCCAGCAGCATGAAAACACGGATGCAATCACATTACCCTTGTTTGTGGCACTGCCCCTGCTCCCAACAGGACTCCCACACTCTCCCAGGACTTCAGTATGCTCTGCCCCTCAGACCCAGCTCATTTCTTGGTAAACCAGAAAGAAAACTTGCAAAAACACTCTGATACATTATCAGATAGCAGAGTGTCTGTACCTGTGAAAGGACACATTGACACATTTGAACCCCCCCTTGACTTGGGACAGAACAGCACAGTCATTCCCAGCACTGTTGGCAGAACAGGTTTAAACCTACTCTGAGCTAGAAAGGGGTTTTGTTGCCATCAGTGTGCAGATATCCAGTTTCAGCTGGTGTAACTGTGCCAGCCCCATCCCTCATAATCGGCCTCATTTTGGCTCTGTTTTGCCCTTTTTCACAGTTTTCACAAAAAGGAATTTAAACCATGCAAGCTTATGATTTTAGGTGCTGTCTACTCTTAAAAGCTATTTGGATTCATTTAAAAGGTCTGTCTGAAGAGCATCAGGCATTCCTGAGGAAATTGCAGCAGGGAGAGAAATCTTATTATATTCCCTTGCATCCTCTGTAGTACATCAAACTGACTCAGCTGAACATCCTTTTACCCACCAAGAGTGGGCTACAGAAACTTCATCAATCCCCTCCCCTGATTCCTTTTGAAAAACAGGAACATCACAAAACTTCAAATTTAACATTCACTGCTGCACAATTCCAGGTTTCTTTAAGCAATAAAGAAGCAATTATGAGGAGAAGAGAAGGCTCCTGGGAAATCACGCTACAGCCTCCCAATACCAGAAGATTATAAAAAGGAGAGTGACTTTTTACACAGGCAAAAAGCGACAGGACAAGGGGAACAGTTTTAAACAAGGAGATTTAGATGGACATTGGGAAGAAATTCTTCCCTGTGAGAGTGGTAAGGCCCTGGCACAGAGTGCCCAGAGAAGCTGCGGCTGCCCCTGGATCCCTGGAATTGTGCACGGCCAGGGCTTGGGGCAATCTGGGACAGTGCAAGGTGTCCCTGCCCACAGCAGGGGCTGGAATAAGAGCAGCTTTAAGGTTCCTTCCAACCCAAGTCACTCTGGGATTCTTTGACTCCTCTTTGTAGGCTTGTGAAAGCAGCATTTAAACATCCTAAAGCTTAAGGAGCCTTATCGTTTATTTCAGCCGCAGCTGAGCACCTTCTCACATCCTTTACCTTTTCTGCAGTATTTCAGCGCCAGGGAAGGGCACCAAGCCCTCGCCTACCTCCACCTGGACAAACACAACCCAATGCAAGGCACAGAGGTAAATAATTCATCTGCGTGCAAACAGAGGGAAAGAACAATTAAGCCAGAAAGCAGAACGGGGACGTTTCAAATTTCAGTCAACATTAAGGCAGGAGAGATCAAACAAAGAAATACCAGCGGGGCTGCCTCAGAGGGAACTTTGGAGAAGCTAGGAACACTCACGGCAAGGCACAGGAAGGCAGCAGGGACGAAACCCCGGGTTTTATTGTAGTCGCAGCCCAAGCCGAGGGTTAAGAATTGTCCTTCGGAGGACAGCAGCGAGCCGGGACGAGAGCTCGGCTCCTTGCGCTCCGGGCTGTGCTTGACCCGTGCCTCAGCCGATTCCCGGGCAGCCTCCGCCGGGACGCGCCCGCACAGCCCCGGCCCTTCCCAGAGCGCCCCCGGCTCCCCTCAGGGCCCGCCGCCTCTCGCCCCCCGTGCCGTGCCGTGCCGTGCCGAGCCGAGCCGAGGCGCTGCCCCCGGGCAGGGGGCTCTCCGGGCTGTCCCTGCCCCGCGGGGCTCTCCAGCCCTGCCGGGGTCCCGGTCCCCCCCGCCCGCCCTCACCTGCTCCTGCCGCCGCCGCCGCCGCCGCTGCCGGGACGCGCCGCCGGAAGCCGCGCGCGGGGCATGCCGGGAGATGTAGTCCGGGCGGGAGGACACGCCCCCGGAGCGGGAAGAACAGGGGGATTCGGGGTCGGGGGCGTTTGGGGTCAAGGACAAGAGGGGACTTGGGGGGGGGAGGAGGTTGGAGGAGGCTCTGAAGCCCGGCAGCGATTGGTCATGGGGGTTTGGAACGGTGAGACTTTGGGGTCGGAGCGCGAGCGGAATTGCGGGGCTGTGGGTTTGGAAATGGGGGCTGTGGGGGCTTGCTAAAGGGGAAGATAGGGTGCTGGGTGTGTAGGTGTGGGGGTTTGCGATCACAGGGGTCACGGAGAGTTGGCATGGGGGGGTCACGGGGCGCTGGGATGAGGCTTTGGGTCTGGGGTCTGCCCGCAGAAAGCCGAGGTGATTCCCTGGGGTACCTCGGAGGCGGACTCAGCCTTTAACACTCCGGCAAGGGAAACCTCACCCTGCAAATGTCCGGGCTGCGGAGGGAGCTGTCGGCACGACCCGCACACCCCACAGCCCAGTGCAGAGCCAGGGGAAGGAGATCAGCTTTAAGGGCTCCTGCAACCCAAACCCTTCGGGCACTGCAAGGTTCACAGCAGGGCCGGCTCCAGCGGGCGACCCCAGCCCCAGCCCCGGGCCGCTCCCCCTGCGCTCTCTGCGTCTCCATTTCCAGCCCTGCAGCGGAGCCAGGGTCGGTCGGGCACAGACATTTCCCAAACCCAGCCCCGCATGAGCCCCTGCACAGCCTGCAGGAACGCCCAGTGCAAAGCGCTTTGGGCTCCTTCGGTTCTAAAGGACTCCTTCAGCACAGATAATGATGATATTGTTATTATCATTATTTACTACTACTGTTATTCCTATTGTGTGTTAAATACCACTAACACATTATGTTTATAAATTGAGGACAAGTGTAGGGAAAAAAATAGCATCAATTGGGATCATAACTATCAGCTACAGGTAGGGAGATTATTAACACACCTGCCCTACAAGACAACGGTGAAAGCTGCAGATAAATTATATATATGTACACAAATTGCAGGCTTTGGTTATGCATCAGATGAGGAATTTATTGGTTTATAATTGTGACCAACTGAAAAAACAAAGGCTACCTTTCATTCATCACTTCATTCCATCAAGTGATGCAATGACCCAGGTTATGAGCTAAAGGAGATCCCAGGGCTGGCTCAGCTCCCCAGGCCCCCACACAGAGTTCTCTGGTGCTACAGGATGACACCCTAAAATCCAGCACTTTGTCCACCAGGAACTTTGGCACAACCAGCAAAGCCCAGGCAGCCCTGCCCTCCTGCCTCAGTTCCCCAAAAGAAAGCTGCCTTCAAACCTCTTTCCCCCAAAATAGACTCTGCCCTATAAATAAATCCCCAGCAAACTCTCACTAATCCTCCCTTCTAGCCCCACTGCCCTCCACATGCCTGCTCAGAGGGGCAGGTCCCCTACGGCTGCAGGGCCCAGAGTCCCATCCAGCCCCAGAGCCAGGATCTGGCACCTTCCAAGAGGACCTGCCCCTTCTCAGGGATCTTATCAGCAGCTTCCAGGGGCTCCTGCCCACACCCTGATAAGTACTGGGCTCCACATCAAGGAGCTGGGGTGTCTGCAGTTCTGCTTCACCCCCCAGCACCACTGCAGCTCAGCTCCATGCCAGAAGTGGAGCAGAGCATCCCATGGGACACCCAGAGCAGGATGAGTGTCATGTCTAAATCCTGACTTTCCAGGAAGATGTTACAGCCAGGAAAGACTGGAAAAATTCAAGGACAACTAATTGAAGTCAAACCCACCCCCCTGAGGAAAATGGGGAGTGCTCATACCTCCCACCTCCCCCCTTGGACAAGGCAGGGATGCTCCCAGGCACTCCCAGAGCAGCAAGACCCCTGCACTCTGTACATGCCTACAGGATTAGCCCCTGGGCTGACCAAAGGGAAAGTGAAAAAGGAAAAAGAATGAAAAAAGAACTATTTTATTTTTTCAAACAAGATTAATAGCAAAGTTACAGAGGCATTTCCATGCCTAGTCAAGAGTTAATATACCCCAAAAATTATAGAAATAACTTAACTGGAGCTATGATTCAACAGCCAAACCAAGGGTGGTGATGCTGCTGGCCTGGGATCCTGCTCCCCAGCAGGCACCTCCATGGTGACCTGTGCTGCTGGGAATGCTCTGGTATACCCAGATAAAGCCATGGTCACCCCATCCCACCCTGCCACCCTCACAGCAGGAGAGGGGCTGAGGGAGCCTCATGCCCCAGCACAGCTCCCCACCTCAGCCCCTAAAGCTGAGAGAGTGGAGATGTGCCAGTGGTTGGAAAACAATGCAAAAAGGTATAAAACACACTCAGGTATTCCTACCCTTTCCCTGCTCCTGCCCTGGCATTTGGGTTAAAGGCACTTTGCATCCCAAACTGCAGGGGATGAGGCAGAAAGGCGGGGAGGGGGTGCCTGGGCAGCACCCCCACCAGCAGCTGTCTCCCAGCCCAGCAGGACCCAAAAAGCAGGAATGAAGCCCAAGATAACCTCTGGCCATCTCTGGCAGGGGGATAGTGCTCTTCAGTGGCAGCTTTGGTGCAGGACATGTCACAGGGGTGTGACACCAGCACTGCACCCACAGACATCCCAGTCTGGCTTCACGGGGCTAACCCCAAAGAGGCACAGAGCAGTAGAGCACTTGCAGCCCTGCCAAGCCCAGGGCAGCACTGCAGGGTCCCCCCAGCACTGACAGTTTCTTGGGGGCTCCCCTTTCCTGGGAGAAAGCACAGGGAAGCTCCCACTTTACTTCCACAGCTCATCAAGCAGGGAGACAACGCTCCCGACGGATTTTCAGAGTACCAGCTGCCCCCCAGCCTTTCTACACAGCCAGGGCAGGAGGAGGAGGAGGAGGAGGAGGAGGAGGAGGAGGAGGAGGAGGAGGAGGAGGGAGCAGAGGCAGCTCAGGTCATGTAGCAGGTGACAGCCCTGAGGGCGTAGAGCAGAGCTGCCTGCATCCGTGCCTCCAGCAGGAGCAGGTTGACGTGCACCTATGGCAAGAGCAGAGTCAGGGCATAGGGTCAGCACCCCCAAACACCCTGCCAGGAGGGGAAGGGATGGGGCATCACCTTCTCTGAGTGTTTGAAGTGCCTCCAGAACTGTGTGTAGATCTGCTTGGTCGTCTTCTCTGGGTAGCAAGCCACTGTCTTGATGTAGATCTTTAAGTTGCGCTCCAGGAGCTGGTTCACCTCCCCATAGTCGTAATCATCATAGCTGGAGAGAGGAGGATGTGTTATTCCAGCCACAAGCCTTGTGCATTCATAGAATCATGGAATGGTTTGTGTTGGAAGAGACCTTAAAGCCCATCCAATCCCACTGCCTGCCATGGGCAGGGACACCTTCCCCTGTCCCAGGCTGTTCCAAGCCCCATCCAACCTAGCCTTGGACACTTCCAGGGATGAGAATTCCACCACCTCTTCGGGCAAACTCTACCAGAGCCTCACCACCCTTATGATAATTTTTTACTAAATTCTCCTCTCTCAGGGTTGTTCTGAACCTCAGCCAAGCCTGCCAACAGCATCACTTTGCCTTAGGGAAGCAGCAACAGCAACACTCTAACCAGGACCAAGTCACTGGACCTGCTCCCGGGCTCTTCCCAAGGCGGAGAAGGAGCTCCAGCCACATTTTGGGGATGTACCGGATGCCGAAGACGCAGTGGACGTAGTTCCAGATGGCCCGGCGCAGCACGGAGGTGTCCACGCCGCAGTGCGTGGCAATGGTGTTGTAGGTGAGGTTGTAAACCACCTGGAACTTCTCATCCAGGAGCTGCCCCACGTCGGGGTACAGGCGGTTCATCAGCGAGTAGCCATGGTCCTCCCAGGTGTAATCCTGGTGGACAAAGGATGCCAGAGGTTTGGTGGGGAAAACTGGGATCCCTCTGTCCTGGTTTCAAGCAGGGTAGAGTTAGTTTCTTCTCAGCAGCTGTTCCAGTGCTCTGATTTGGAATGAGAAGTGTGTTGGTAACACACTGATGGCTTGGTTTTTGTTTTTTTTTTTTTTTTTTTTTTTTTTGCTAAGGTGGATTTATCCTGAGTCAAGGACTTTATTCCTCTTGTTTCAGGCTCTGCCAATGGGAGGGAGCACAGCCAGGACAGGTGACCCAAACTGACCACAGGGATATTCCACACCAGAGAACATCACGCCCAGTATCTGAACTGGGGGGAATTACCTGGAAGGGGCCAACCGGGGTTTGGGAAGCGGGGTCTGACATCAGTCAGCAGATGATGAGCAATTGCATTGTGCATCACTTGTTTTTTCCCTTCTCACTGTCATTATTATCATTATTTATTATTATCATTGTGTTTTGCTTTATTTTCAATTATTTAACTGTTCATCTCTCAACATAAGAGTTTCATTTTGATTTTCATCCGTGGGTTGTGGGGAAGAACATGGGAGCTAAGTGAGCAGCTGGTCTCGTGTCTCATCTCCAGCTGGCATTAAACCAAAACACCCCCCAAAGCCAGGGACATAAGGTGGGGTCTCCCCTAAGTTAACACCTCCCCCCAGTTCTCACAACCCAGTTGCTCAGCTCCAACCCTTCACCCAGTGTCCCCAATCCTGGGAACAACCCCAACTTAAGTAGCAGCTACGCTCAGACCTGAGGCACTGCTGAGCACCCACCTGTGCACGGAAGGTGGGGGGGGCATGCTCCCCCCTCCGTGTGAAGTCCTTGTATCCGAATTCAGGGTCCTCCAGGAAGCAGCGGATGTGGGACTGCAGGGAGGGATCCAAAATATCTACAAGGTACCAATGCAGTGCCCATGAGCCCAGATGGAGTCAGCGCTGCACTGAGGAGCTGATCCTGCTCTCCCTCAGGCAGATTCTGGTTCCTTTCCCCCTCCTCAGGCTCCCCTGGCCCATGGGGACCTCCTGCCCCCAGACAGTTCCCCCTGCACCTCCTCACCTGAGGAAGGGACCAGCAAACTCTCTGTCTTCTCCAGCTCGAAGCGTGTCGCCATCTCCTCCTGTGTGACTCCTTCCTCCTCCAGCTGGTTTTCCTGCAGCAGCTTCATCCTCTCCATCAGCATCTCCACCTCCTGCATGGCATCTGTGCCCTGGGGAAACACAGGGCAGGGTCAAACCCTGCCCCTGATCGACCAGAGGGGCCCCCAAACCCAGGTCTTCTGGCACGTGGGGGAGTCGCTGGGCTGCTCAAATGAGCATCTCCCTCTGGGATTTTCCTGCCCCGATTCCAGATGCCTGACCCATCCCCATGCCTGTGAGGAGGGGGAAGTCCTGTGGAGGATGTGGAAGGTACTGCATGGCTATAAAGCATCAGTTGTTCCCAATAAAGGCCACAGACATTCTCTGAGAGCTGGGCCTCTCTACTCTGGTAACAAGACAGGGAGAGATGGGGGTGTTCAGTCTGGAGAAGAGAAAGCTCCAGGGAGACCTTAGAGACCCTTCCTGCGCCTAAAGGGGCTCCAGGAGAGCTGGAGAGGGACTTGGAACAAGAGCCTGGAGGGACAGGACAAGGGGGAATGGCTTCCCACTGCCAGAAGGCAGGGATAGATGGGATATTGGGAAGGAATCCTTCCCTGTGACCGTGGGGAGATCCTGCCAGAGCTCACTCAGAGAAACCATGGCTGCCCCACCTCTGAAAGTGTTAAGGGTCAGGCTGGTCAGGGCTTGGAGCAAACCTAGTCTAGTGAAAGGTGTCTCTGCCCATGGCAGGGGGTAGAACAAGATGGGCTTTAAGGTCCTATCCAATCCAAGCTGATCTGTGATTCCTCATAAAGCATCCAGCACCCCGGAGTACACTCCCAGCACTGCAAGGTAAAGCCCCTCTTACCCCAGAGCCCCCCATGCTGTCATCAGAGGCAGGGCTGCTGTCACTGTGGGGTGAGGGGGCCCAGCAGCTGTTCCCCACGTCCTGCTCCTCCTCGGGTTTGATGCCGCAGCCGAAGACAAAGGATGCGAGCGAGTGGTAGTGGGTGAGGAGCACCAGTGCCTGCACCAGCTCTGCCAGCGACCAGCTGTCCTCCCCTGGCTTCAGCAGAGCCTGTGACACACAGCAGGGCTTGGAGAGACCCTCCAGCCCTCAGCTGCACACCCACCACAGCCCAGTGCTGGAGCAAGCCAGTGGCAGGGATACAGGAGATTGTCTGGGAAGTGCCTCACCCACAGACCCCATCCCACTGACTCCATCAGACCCAAAGGGTTAAACCTTGGGGACTATGCAAACAGCAACATGGGCCCTGGGGTCAAACAGTGTGTTTTGGGGAGGATCTGTGTTGGCAGCATCAGCTCTCACCTCGATGTGCTCCTTGGTGACGAGCCAGGGCCGGTGCGCCAGCAGCTTGTTGATCTCATTGAGGTTCCGGAGTTTTTGGGGGGCACAGTGCAGCCCCCGCAGCCACGCAGGGTTGCCCCCCACCTGCAGGAACTCCCCCATGTGCAATCCCACCAGGTAGGAGCAGCGGTGCCGGGCTGCTGCCTGCAGAGAGAGCCAGCAGTCAGCCCCCAGCACTGGCTGGGGGACCCCCGCCCTGCTACAAGCCCTTGAAGAAGCCAAGGCAGGGAGCCCACTCATCCCACATCGATCCTGGAGGATTTTCCTTGGGAATATGAGCTCTAGAGACGGGGGAGTTCCCCCATCACTATCAATGCCAGTCCCCAGGGGTCCTGGAGAGAAGGTTTTGGGGTACCCTGGGTGGGCACCAACCCCAAAGGAGCTTCTAAGCTTTTGGGATGTCAGCTCAGAGAGGAGGTACCAAATGCCTCCCAAGCAGCAGTGCTGGGACCCTGCAGAGCACCCCGTGTCCCCACACCCCCGTGTCCCCACGGCTCACCATGATGGCGATGTAGTGGCGCCTGTGGTAGGGCAGGGGCCCGTCCATGTGCAGCAGGAGGCACTGGGTCTTCCAGAAGCTGCTGAGGTACTGTGGGTGCAGCCCCATGACCATGGCGACGTGGTCCACCCTGCCTGCCGAGACGAAGGCCTTGAGGAGCCGGTGCAGGCTGCTGTCCCCCCCTTCCCGCGGGATCTGCAGGACGAGGAGAGCAGGGAAATGAAGGGCTGGGAGCTGTGGGCCCCCACTCTTCCAACATCCCCCTAACCTAAATGGAGACCCCCTCCAACAAGCAGAACCCAGGCACCCAAGATCAGACCCTCACCCCACTGGAAGCGCCACGCCTCCGGAACGGACAGCGCCGGGGGCCCCCGCTGCCCGTCCCCCCGCTGCCAGCCCCGGGGGACAGAGCCTGTCTGGGGGTGTCCATGGCAGATCCCACACGGCCCGTCCGGCTCAGCCTGTGGGTCGGGTTGTTTGTTTGGGCTCTGGAGTGCGGGGGAGGAGATGGGGTCAGCCCCCCAGCGCGGTGACGAAACCACGGCGCTATCTCTGCCTGCGGAGGAACATCTGGAAGAGTGAATGTGGGTGCTGAGATAGGGCTCAGGTGCTCCGGGGATTTCAGGGCAGAATGCTGGGGGGCGGGCAGGGCAAGGTCGTGGGTCTTTGCACCGCAGGGGAAACACAGATGTGTCAGGATGAGTGGGGAAACTGAGGCACAGGCAGGGCAGGCAAACTCCAGGGTAAAATACAGCTGTTCTCCCAATCTCCAGAATGACTCCCCCAAAACGCCACAAGGATCTCCTTGGGGTGAGTGACTCCTCTCCACCCCTTCCTCAGCATCCCACCCCAACTAGGAACCGGGGTTCAGGGAATCCTTCCTGTCCCCGCACCCGCAGCAGGGAAGGGTGAAGGAAACCCCGCCCAATTCAATCCCCATCGCTTTACCTCTCCCAGGGGAATGAAGGTGCTGGGGCCCCTCGCCAGCTCCCGGGGAGCCTCGAGTCCTCTTTCCTAGGAAGGAAGGCACAGCCGGCAGTCACCGGAGCCACGGAACATCCCGGTCAGCGTCAGCGGAAGGGGTGACTCAGGCGGACACCGGCACGGGCCACGGGGCCGTCACCCCCGCACCCTTTGCGTCAGGCTGGCAGCGCCTGATGAAACCGGGCTGCGATGTTGCTCCGCTCCCGGACGCGTGTGACACACCGGGATACCGGAGCTGCGGCCCCACGGGTCCGGAGTGGCGACACCACTCCCGAGCCGGGATGTGCACCCTCCGTGGGAAACAGGGAGAAACGGGGTGCGGAGGTCCCGCAGGGCGGCACTGGGGATCAGGAGCAGCACAGCCACGGCACTGTGGTTACAATCGCCGGCAACTCACGGCCTCCGGGGGTGCCATTAACCCCTCCCTGGGCACAAAACGACACTCAGCATCACCATTTCTCCATACCCTCCTCCAAATTCATTAACACGGTAAATCCAGAAATGAGCCCTTACTCATAGGGGCTCCCCCTGCCCCAAGCACGGGGTTCGGGTCCTCCTCAGGGCTGGAGGGGCAGCTACGCTACCACAGCACCCACTCCGTTACTGGGTGAACAGGACGAGCTGCTTCCACAGACCCGTGGAGGGGACACGACAGCATAATTCAAAGCCCTGTGGAGGCGGAAGGTGCAGCCCGGCACCCTCTCCCAAGCGGCAAAGGGGTGTGGGACGGCACGGAGTGACCAGGGCAGCCGGGAGGGGCGGGGTGACCCCGGGCACCGGCCGCGGGTCAGGGGCGCGCCCCCAGCGCCTCTCCGAGGGACGCCCATGCGGGCTGCACCCGGGGATGGGGCGATACGGCCCGGGAGCCCTTACCTGGCCGCCCCGCCGGGCCCCGCAGCCCCGGTGCTCCTCCGGCCCCGCGGGGCTGCACGGCGAGCCGGCGAGCAGCATCACGGTGGGGCTGAGCGGCGGGGGAACAGGAAAGGACAGGCGGGGGAACAGGAAGGGACAGGCGGGGAGGGGGGGGGGACAGCCCCGCTACCACCCGAACACCCCGCGCCCGCCGCGCTTACATAGCGCGGACGGACACGCCCCCCCGGCACACGTCAACCAATGGGAGCTCGCGGGCGTGAACACCCAGCATCAACCAGACCAATAGTGACACGGGGGCGTCGCCGTATTGTCGAAGACAAAGACATCAGGTCTACCCAGGGCCGGCCGCACTTTCCCGACCCTGGAAGGCTGGGAGTGCGGGAAATGTGTCCTAGGCCTAAAGGGAGAAGAAAGCCAAGGAAAACTACCTCTGCTCCGCTCAGCTGAGGCCCCGCCTGCCGGGCAGGGCCAGCTCCGGGCCACCAACATCAGAAGGATGTGGAGCTGCTGGAGTGAGTCCAGAGGAGGCCAAGATGCTCCAGAGGGCTGAAGTCCCCCTGCACTGAAGAAAGACAGGGAGAGATGAAGGCATTCAGCCTAGAGAAGAGAAAGCTCTGGGGAAACCTTAGAGCCCATTCCAGTGTCTAAAGGGGCTCCAACAAAGCTGGAGAAAGACTTGGGACAAGGGCCTGGAATGCCAGGACAAGGTGGGATGGCTTCCTGCTGCCAGAAGGCAGGGATGGATGGGACAGTGGGAAGGAATTCTTTCCTTTGACAGTGGGGAGGCCCTGGCAGAGTTTGCCCAGTTTGCCCCTGGACCCCGGGAAGTGTCCAAAGCCAGGCTGGACAGGGCTTGGAGCAATCTGAGATAGTGGAAGGTGTCCCTGCCCATGGAGTGGGACAGAATGAGATAGGTTTAAGATCCCTTCCAACCAAACACGGTCTGGGATTCTCTGACTCTTTCACTGGGTTTGGTGTTTCTCCAAAGGGACAGGAGAAAAAGTGAAAAGAAGAAAAATAATAAAGAAAAAAAAAAAAGGTAAAAAGAAAGTAAAAAACCCACCTCCACAACCATGGGCTGTCCCAGACACAGCACTGGTACCAATCTGGTGCTGCCTGACAGCCCAACACAGCAAAGTCCAGCAAACAGGAGTCCCTGTACAAACAACTCAGGATTTGCCTGGCAACAGCCTCCTCTGGCTCCGGGCTGAGCTCCTGCCAGCAGAGGGAACATCAGGGCTCCTTGGCACTGCAGCACCAGGCCACGGCTGGAACAGCCGCCAGCACAGCCCACAGCCACAGCCTCTGCTGGGAGGGAGGACAGAGCCAGTTTCAAATGTCCCTGGTCATTGCTCCTTGTCCTTGTCCCACTCCTGGGGCTATTTTTAGGGTGTTTTGCAAACACGTCTCTGTGCCGAGGCCGTGGGGTCTGGGTGGCTCTGGCTGCCTCAAGGTTTCCACTTCTGTATTTCCACTTGTGTCATTTCAGAGGCACAGTTCAGGGGCTTCATTTCATCTGATCCAAGGGAAGGTGCCCCCTCATTGCCCTGGGGTCAGGGGTGCTGTTTTAACCTCTGACACCCCAGTCCAGCTCCTTCACTTGCTCCTTTGGCACTGTCACACCCCTCAGAGCCACAGGGCATGGGGCACAAGCAGAGGTGCTGCTGGTCACCAGCTATGGCTGGAAGTGTCCAAGGCCAGGCTAGATGGGGTTTGAAGCTACCTCATCTAGTGGAAGGTGTCCCTGCCCATGGCAGGGGGTGGAACAAGATGAGCTTTAAGATCTCTTCCAACCCAAACCATTCCATGATGACTCCACAGTTCCACCTGAGGCCATGAGGTCTGTGTTGGCTTTGGCTGAACATATCAGCCTGGTGGGGAAAACACATCTCTTCCTTTGCATCAGTAAAGGCAACACAGAGCAAGCAAAATTGGGGGGGGGAGGAGACTGAGGGAGGTAGGCTGCCTCTGTTCTGCCCTTTGTAGTCCCCAAAAAGCTCTGGATATTAGAGGGACAGGGCTGTGGATGTGAATCAGGCAATGATTCAGCTGAAGAGATGGGCTAGACATGCCGTCAAATATTTAATATAAAAATATCCCATCAGAAGACATGAAGGGCTGTGCCAGGAGAACATTTGTCCCACAGACGACTCCTGCACGTCACACAGGGACAGGAGGGGCCCAGCCAGCACGGCTGGGTGGGCACAGAGCTCCAGGTTTTGGAGCAGCACCGGATCCCACATCTGCTCCTCACCCCTTGTCAGCCCACCTGGCAAGCACTGGTTACCTGCAGCCTCAGCACTTTTCCCGGCTGGCTCCAATGCTCCTGCTCACACAGCAGCTGGCTCAGGCTGCCAGCAGCGTGTCCCTCCTCCCACAGCAGCCTGGTGCAGGGAGCACCTGGCCATCCATGCTGGGAGCCAGGAGCAGGCCATGCTGGGCACTGCAAAACAGCATAGAATCGTGGAATTGTTCAGTTTGGAAAAGCCCTCTCACATCATCAAGTTCAACTATAACCCCAGCACTGCCAAAGCCACCACTAACCCCTGTCCCAAAGTGCCACATCGCTTTAAAATCTCTCTAGGGATTTAAAAACAAGCAACAGTAGGTAATTATTTTGGGACAGTGCCCTGGTTACCATCCTGCTGACTGGACAAGTCTGGTGCTCCAGGAAAGCAAAAGAGCAAGGGAAGGCAAAGTGCTCAAGGTGTGTTACCTTAGGCTGGAGTTGTCCCCAGCCAACCTCCCTCTTTTTCACCAGCTGGTGCTTTTGGGCAGCAGAGGCCATACAGGGACACTCTGAGGGAACACCTGGAGCAGGTAAGACGTGGAATTTTGTTTCAGTGTTTCCTTCCCTTACATGCTCCGCTCGAAGAGCAGGAGCTGGATTGTCACTGGGGCTGGTCACCCCACCACAGACTCCAGTGTGAAAACCTGCAGCATTAGGGCTTTGTGGGCTGGAAGAAGGAAGCCCAGAGCATTTGTGGGGTGGAAAAGGGAATTGGAATCATGGAATCATTCAGGTTGGAAAAGATCTTTAAGAGCATCCAGTCCAATTGTTCCCCCAGCACTGGGGGCCACCACCTAACCCTTGTCCCCAAATGTTACACCCATATGGCTTTCAAATTCCTCCAGGACTCCACAACTTCCCTGGGCAGCCTGTGCCAGGGCTGGACAGCCCTTTCCATGGAAGAATTGTCTGTGATATCCAATCTAAACCTTCCCTGGCACACCTTGAGGCTGTTTCTTCTCACTTCTTCTGCAGCAGCACCGTTCAGAGGTGTGGAGGGAAGGTAACTCCCAAGGTGATCCTGGCCCACAGGAGCTGCCAGCACTCCATCAGGATTTCTGCACTGCAGGCAGATGGATGCTGCTTCAGCAACACAAACATTAGAAACTGTGGTGTGTACTGGTTTGTACTGGTCAGTGATCCTCATTGATCTGGGAGTAGCAGCAGGAAGGAGCTGCTATTCCCATGTGCTCCAGGACACTGGATATGAATAAGGAAAAGGGGCTAAGTTAAAACCCCTTTAAACTCCCTGACCTCTGGAGGTTTCCTTGCAAAAAGATGAGGGGCAGCTGAATTTTCTTCATGGAAATCTCATGGGAAACAGAAAACCTCCAAGCCAAAGGAGTGGGTCTCTCTGTGCCAGTCACATCCCCTTGCCGAGATCAGGAATAAATCTCGTCAGACACAGCTGGATGGGTCCTGGGAAGCTGGATGTAACCAAGTAACCAGCATCCTAGCAACAGGCTGGATGGGAGGATTTAAAGATAGAAAAAAAAGTAGGTGCAGAGCAAACAATGGGAAAACACTGTCTCCTTCCCCTAACTCCCAACCCTAGAGCAGGAGATAAATCAGCTCCAGGCAGGGAGATGTACTTTGGTTGGTTTGGCTTCTTCCCTTTTCAAAGCAAACAAAGTATCAGCCATGGAGGAGGATTTTTTTAAACTGCTTTTACAGGTGTCATTTGTACAAATCAAAGCATCCCTTTAAAATCTCATTATTACAAACATACAAAGAAACGATGTTGGTGCTACAAATCAGCTACGCGACGGCAGGAGCAATTTATCACGATTAAAAACCCAACTGAACAGTATTTACAGGGCCTTTCTCCCTCTTTTTAATTTCTGTATGTCGAGGGAAGGAAAAAAAAAGGAAAGCCCACAGTTAAAAAAACTCCCACCAATGCGCTTCATTTTCTAAAAGTATAAAATTGGACGAGTTTTTCCAGCTGCCACACTCAGGCAAAGTGTAACAATTTCTGGTTTTGCTTGTTTTCACATCAAAAGTCTCTTAGAAAAACCAAAAACAAACACATGGCAGCGTTCAATGAAACATGCTCCTTCCGTGCCAGAAGCCAACATCATCCCAAAAAAGTGCCTTTGAGTAAAATCAACTTTAGCAACAAATAAGAAACAAAAGGATGAAAAAGGTAATCACAAGCTCTAGTTAAAAGCTTCATCAAAGCCCTGATGGAGCAGCCGCCCTGCAGCAAAAGCATGAGTTCTTCTACCTACCTTCAGCCCCTGCTCGGGGGTCTCCAAGCCCTGAGATGTTTCTCCACTCCCTGTCTGGAGTTCAGGATGTTGAGGAGCTCCTGCCAGCCTGGAGTTGTGTGGTGCTCCCCCTCCAAGTGCTTTTTGTCCACCCCAAAAGAGATGCCTGGGGGGACCTAGCTGGTCTGGCTGTAAGGGCCAGTGGCAGCTGTGCTGTTTTGGGGCAGCACATCCCTGGTACAGGGAACTCTCATAGCCCTTTGATCCTGCTGGTTTGGAATCAGCAGTGAGAAAAATCCCTGGAGTGCCCCAAAAAACACTCCCTGGATCGGGTCGCTGCCTGAGTAAGTGCCTTCCCGGAGCCAACCTGGCCCCTGCATCTGAAAGAGGCAGGGAAAGGGGGAAGAGAGGGAACATCCAAGCCTTGAACTCCCTCTGTGTAAAGAAATGGAGTAAGAGACACTTGATCACACCAAGCTTCAGAAATCATCAAAATCCCAGAGGTCACCACGTAACCAGGGCACTGGGAGGGGGAATTCTGGGTGGGTTGGGGGCTCTATCATTCCACTTTGGCTCCCAACCCAAAAGCTCTAATCAGAAAAACAAGGAAACACAAAACCAGGCAGTTTGGTTTGCCAAGTTGACAGAGAAAAGAAGAAAAAAACAAAACAAAACACAAAAATCTTCCAAGATAAATACATGGCTCCCATTTTGGAAGCATCTTCAAAAAGCTGGATCAACTGTTGTCAGCAGTGGCACAACCTTCCAGGAACATCTGTTGGGCTGGTGAGTTCTCAGCTCTCTTTTGAAGAAGGAATAGTTCAAGAAAAAAAAAGATCCAGCTCCCATTTTATCTGCAGAACAACTGGCCATGGCAATTCCCTCACAGCAGCAGGCTGGGAGCCAGCAAGGAGCCACTAATGCAGCAGGTTCCTATTTGCTCACAGAAAGGGCTGGCAGTGGTAGCAACTGGTTAGGAAAAGTTTTCTTCCAGAAAACAGTACTTCAGGGGGGATTTAGGAAGGCTGGGACCTCTCCCCATGGATCGAAACAGCCACACTCAGGCATGCTGTCAGAAGGTAACACGCACCAGGAATGCCATGGAGCCCCCAGCAGGGGGACAGTGACAACACAGAGCTTTGGGCTTCCAGCGATCCAGCAGGGCTCCCAGGCTCCTCGGCTAATGCTGGCCAAAGCTCCCAGGCTGGGGGCTTGGCTTTAAGGAGAGGTTATTGCTCCTGACTTCTCAGGCTTTTTGCCTTTTGACAGGGCAGCTGCTTGCTTCAGGAGTTCTCTGTTCTTGGCCTGGAAATGGGGAAAATGGGTATTTAGTGGTATGGATCATTATTAGCTCTTGGGATCCATATGCAGAAGCTGCTGACATTCCACACACAGGTGGAAAGGGGGGGCAGATGCTAAGTTCACCTCTAACCTTCTAGAGATGGCTCTCCCATCCCAGTCCCACCAGAAAGGACAAAGACAAAATAATAATAATAATAAAACCCACAATACTGTTCAAAAATTAATCATATGAACAGTTCAAGGCACCTACAATACATTAAGGATCTGAATTTTTGACTTTGCAACTATTGAAAAAGGTTTCCAAAGACTAAGCCAGTACCAGCAGAAAGAAAATGTCTGGTCACCAGAGTTCAGGGCAGTGCCAGCCTGAGCTGAACACAGACATGGAAAGCCCCAAGAGAGGGAGGTGGCTGGGGCACACCTGCTCCTGGATTTGATGCTCCTTTACCTTCAGAAACAGCACATCCAGCCCCCTGCACACCACAATCCCACATTCCAGCCTTCAGCCAGGCAGAAGGACGTGCCCTGTGATGGGATTCTCACAGGCAGCAGCACTCTGACAGCAGCTGGAGGCCCCAAACCTGGCTTCCACTGGGATACTTCCCCAGAGTAGGTGTGGATGGAGGAGGGGCTGTTTCCTCAGGGGCAACAGAAGCCTTTTGTCTCATCCCTTCCCACCTCTCACTGCTGGGGCTTTAGATCTTTATATACCCAGAGTAATTAAAGGGTGCAAAGTTCATTTCTGTGTCTGATTTCTTCCCCTTTGACCTGATCCCTTCAGTGGCTCAAGCTATTCATGCTGATAGTCTGCTGTGTTTCCACAGTCATGACAAGAATCCTGCCCTCCCTGCTTCCATCAGCTCAGGGACTTCTTTATTTGGACTAGAGATACAGGGCTAAAAGAACTGCCAATTGTTCCTTTGTTCTCTCTGGTTACTGCTCACACAAATCACAGGGAGGTGATTTAGAGGTTCAAGGAGCTGACAAAGGTTCTACAGAAACAGGCTCAAACCTGATTTTGGCCATAAGCAAAATGAGTTTGTAGGTTCCTGTCTAGTCCATAGGGGACACAACATAGCACTTTACAACCCAGAGCAAGGTAGGTGTAAATGGTGGTTGGGATGTAATGCAGAGCTGAGGAGGGGCTTGCCTGGCAGCAGGGAGGCTGTAGGACAGGGCTGAGAAGCATTAGCAGAGGTCTGTGTGCAGGAGCTCACAGGATGTTCTGATCAGGAGTGTCCTCAGTCCCTCCTGGACACAGCTCAGGAATGTCCTCAGTCTCTCCTGGATACAACACAGCTCAGCAAGTTAAACCAAAAATGCTGTCACCTGTAACTGCTCCATGACCTCTTTGTGTGTCTTCTCCATTTGGTTCATCTTTGCCCTCATCTGTGATTCTTGGTACTGCAGGTCAGCTTTCAGCTCTGTGATCTGTACAGAAACCAGGAAGGAGCAAGTGAGCTGGAAGAGGCAACAACTGCCCTCCCCACAGACCCCCCTACCACAGAAAGTTCCTCTACAGAAGGTGTGTGACACTGCCTGAGGTCACAGACATGCTGGCAGTGCTGGGGGACTGCAACGAGAGCAGAACTGTGTCATTGAGAGCACAGAGCAACAGCAAGGGCCAGCACTGCATTTCTCCAAGCAGCAGCATGTTTATTCCCAGCCTTGCCCACACACAGAGGTTTCACAGTGGTCAGGAAATGACCCTTTATGAAATGAGATCCTCTGGGTGGGTCCAGAGAGCCTCTTTGGCTTTGGAAAGCAGGCAGCCTGAAAAGAGCCAGACATGTTAACTCCAAGATAAAAAAAACAGGCTGTGTCAGAGTGTGATCTGTGAGAAAATGTCAGCCTGGGAGGGAAGCAAGCCAGGACTGTACCTTCTTCTCCTTCTCCAAAATCATCTGATCCTTCTGGTGAAGCATCTTTTTTAAAGTAGCCACTTCCTCCTTCAGCTGGGCAATGATGACAAAGTGGTCGGTGCCAGGGGAGTCCAGGGCGAGGTCTGGAGAAAAACTGCAGCAAAAAACAGGGAGAGGCTCTCAACAAATCCCTCCTCTTCACTGAGGCAGGGAAGCTCCCACAGATGCACTCAAAGGAGAATGAGAATAATTTCATGATCATTCATGATCCTTTTTCAAACCAAAGAGTTGAAGACAACAATCAGAGAAATAATTAAATTTTATGTATCCCTTTGGAAATCTCTGCTCACAAGCAGTCCTAGGATGCACTACAAAACTTCCCACTGAATGTAAACAAATATTCTGGCAAGGAGGGAACATGAAAGAGAAACAAATAACCTCCAAGTTCAACAAACAGAGCAAAGGGAAACAGCTACATTGTCCTGAACAAGGAAAAGGGGTAAAAAACATACTGGACCTTGTAATATGATTCTGCCACAATAAAGCAATTTAGGGAGAAGCTTCATTATTTCAGAGTAGGAAAAACTCTCCAAGAAGACAGAGAAATAGCTGAGCACATCACCTGTACACCACCAGGTACTCTAAATCTAAGCAACCTGTCAGCAGAGTTATGTGTGCCTGAGTCACTGCAGTACTGGTAAATCACAAACCCCTCTAGCAGACAACCAGTGCCCCAGGCAGGCACACACAGCCCTGTGCTACAGGAATTTGCCAGATCATAGGATACAACAAGCTGCAGCCACAAGGCCCAGGGAGCCCACCCAATTTTTCCCTGCCTTCTGCTCCATCCCTAAAGCTGATTTTTATCTCCGCATGCTAAGTGGGCAGCCCACTCCCAGCCACACACACCTGAAACTGCTGTACAAAAACTGAACAGTAATAAGACAACAAAGCTTCCTTCACCTAGAAGATGACTTCAAGTCTGGCTGTTATCAGATAAATAAAGATAAATTGTCAGAGTCACCTGAAGCCTGACTTTTTTTTTTAAAAGCCTCCAGAGTAGGTCAACACTCGGCTCTAAAGCTGGAAACTGCAGCAGAGTGGGGAAGGCATGGTCTCAACCCAAAATTCTCTGCCTCTCTCAAGGATGTTTCTACCTGTGAGCTTCCAGTCCCCAGCCTGTACCCTAAGGCAGAGAGTACTTGCTGCTCACTTCACACGGGGTCTCCTCTAGCACCTGGAAATGATCCATTTTCTAATTAAAAGCAGTACAGTCTGCTTTGACAGGACTCATTAGTAAGGATGTGGCAGAGGAAAAGGCTTGCTCCCCCCACTGTGCTGGGGATCTACAGAGGGAAACTAAGCAGAGGCAGCTTCCCAGATCTGAGAGTCAGAGGATGGCCCTGAGGCACTGCGAGAGAAAACCTGCCAGAAGAAAATTCAGAACTGAGGGCCTGCAGGAGACAGCCTGCAGCAGAAGAGCCCTGCATGGCTAAACATGCTGACAGCAGAGTCCACCCTCAGATGTGGCAGCTCTCTGGGCACACTGCATCCAGCTCTGTGCTGGATACCCACACATTAGCATAGAACAACTCCATTATAAAACTTTCCCAATAGTTTTCCCAAGTGGAGGCCGTGCAAGATGACATCCAGCACCTTCCTGTGTGCAAGCACTTTATTAACAGCAGCTTTAATTTCCCACTCAGTGCAAATATGCTGGGGAGGAGAGAAAGAAAGAAGAACAAAACAAAACAACAATTAAAAACCCAACAGCCTCCACAGAAAAGAAAGGCTTCCTCAGTGATTGCCTCTGGCTGAAAACAACCCCTCGACACACTATTCTTTTGCCCAGGCACGCTTCCCTCCTGCCATGCCCTGGGGTGATAAAGAGTGCCAGGAGATGTCCACATTACCCTGAGCAGCTCCAGCAGGAAAAATTCCCTGCCTGGCAGCTGCTGCTGCCCAGCTCATTGCAAAGGCAGGAAGGTGAGAGCCAGCCCTGCCAGCCGTGGGGAGAAGGAAGGGATGGGACAGTCACAGCCTGGCACAGAGCACCTGTCCCTGGGGCTCTGCATCCACCACTGGAGAACTTGAGATCTCCTCGTGGAGGGGTATAAAGTACCAGGCAGGTATTTTCCTGTCCCGTTGCTGCAAAAGGCCCCTTCAGATGAGTTAAGGTGCTACATAAAGAAGCAGATATTTTTTTTCCTCTTTTGTATTTTTGTAAAGACTGACAAGATAGTAATGAAAGGTTCCTCTGCCTTTAACTCCATGTTACAGAAGCAGCCTGAGACTCCAAAGTTCAAAGGAAAACTGCCAAACACAAGTCAGTCCTTTCCCTTAACAAACAAGATCAAGAATTAAAACAACCAACCAAAAAGAGAAAAAAAAAGGAAAAAGCCATTTCCTCTACAAATAAACTAAATAAACTCAAGATCCAGCCCCCTGAGATAGATCAGGGGGACATGAGCTCTCCATGTTTGAACGGCCTAAAATGCACACTGCTAATTAAAGGGAAATTATGAGCTCCTGCTGTTTTCAGAAGAGACAGAGAACAAAAATGGAGCTGTTCCCAAGACACCTGCCTCTCTCTATTGACTGGAACAAAAACCAAATTGACTGCCTTAAACTCCACACCTGTTAAATGGCAGAAATTAGGCAAAGCAAATGCCACACTTAAAGATTTTGCTACTCAAGTCAAGCTGGCCTGAACAGGCACAGACCAGGCACTAAACCAGCACCCGCATTTCATTTTAGAAAAAAAACACCAGGCAGAGCTGCCTCCAGCTCTGGGCCACCAACATCAGCAGGATGTGGAGCTGCTGGAATGAGCTCAGAGGAGACCACAGAGATGTTCCAAGAGCTGGAACCCCTCTGCTCTGAACCCAGACTGGGAGAGCTAAAGGTATTCGGCCTGGAGAAGAGAAAGCTCTGGGGAAACCTTAGAGCCCATTCCAGTGCCTAAAGGGGCTCCAAGAGAGCTGAAGAAGGTCTTGGGACAAGGGCCTGGAGTGCCAGGACAAGGTGGGATGGCTTCCTGCTGCCAGAAGGCAGGGATGGATAGGATAGTGGGAAGGAATTCTTCCCTGTGACAGTGGTGATGCCCTGGGACAGCGTGCCCAGAGAAGCTGTGGCTGCTCCATCCCTGCAAGTGTTCAAGGCCAGGCTGGACAGGGCTTGGAGCAACCTGGGATAGTGGAAGGTGTTCCTGCCCACGGCAGGGGGGCAGAATGAGATGGGCTTTAAGGTCCCTTCCAACCCAAACCACTCTGGAATTGTATGAAAAACATCCTCTGCTCAGAGCAGTACAGCTCAAGTCACAGAGCTTTAAACTGTGCCAGGACTTTCCTATGCAAAGAAGAATCTTTTTACAAACGAACTTCACTGCTGAGCATCCTGCTGCTGCCCTCCCCCCTGCCAGCAGTGCTGGCACTGACTGGTGTTACAAGCACAATTTAGCACCTTGTCTGCAGTGACAGGAGAAGGGACCGCAGCGTGCTCATCTGCAGAGTCTGCAGCATAAAAACACTTTGTCAGCACTGGCCCAAGAGGATGGGGACACCGAGAGTGCCCCAGTCAGGACCAGCACAGCTCCAGGGGCTGGAGATGAAGCTGGCGTGCTGGGCAGCACAAGACCAAGGGGCACTGGCAGCACAAAAGGATTAATAAGGCCAGGTCTGCTGCAAGATGTGCTGCCAGTCACTGGGAGAGAAAACTACTCCCAGTGCAGCAGCAACAGAGCTGTCTGCTCTTCCCAGAACTCACCCAGAACAAACCATCCAACATCACCCTTTAAATGACTGCTAGAGATCACCCTGTCCACAAATCACAGCCATTGTGAGCAACAACCACTCTGAAATCATAAACAAAAACACAGAGGGAATTCAGTACAACACAGTAAAGGAAATTCTACCTTTTCTACCTTACCTAGCAGTAATTTCAGATAAGCTGGACCCTGACTGAAGGTGTTGCCAAAGACAGCTAAGCTTAAACATGCCCAAATTTTGCCCAGCTGAGGACTACACCAGAGGTTTGGCTGGAGCCAGGAGCCATGGTACAGGGAGTTGAGGCTTATCTCAGCAGGGAGGAGGTGCTGGTTGTGTCACTTTACTCCAGACTCTGCTGCTGCAAACACCACTGTGCTGCAGCAGACCTTAACTGCATGCTCAGGCTGTGCTCCAGACACCAAGGTGACTCTGGGAGGGACACTCTGATAGTTGCATAAAAGGGGAGGGATTTGGGGGCTCACCCTCATAAAAGAACCCTCAGCAACTCCAAACACTTAAGGAATCCCCATTATTATTCCACTCAAGACATGCAGCCATTTGTCTATTAAAGGCAGCTGCAGCTTGCCTTTTCTGCTGCACGTTGCTGAAGCTCTTTAGTTGCTAAATTTACACTGGTTTGTTACTGGAACTCATCAAAAAAAGCCTGTGGCAAGGCCTACAGCCTTGGCAGGAGCCAGCCTGACAATATCTGACATGAGATCAAAAAGGCAGGCCCTTGATTCTTTCAATACATGCTCCTGTTTTCCAAACAAATAGCTGACCAGCCCAGAGTAGAGGACATTTTGCTTTTGGGGTATTTTCAAGCCAGCAGGGCTGTTACAGTGAGTTGTGAGATCTCAGCCCAAGATTCAATGAGGAGATAAAAACAGTTGGTGCTGTCCTACAGCCCAGAACAGCCACCTCTCAGAGGGAAAACTGCATCAGGACAGGCTACACCAGTTCTGCCAAGGCCGTGTTTCCATTCTCTCCCCTGGTTCCACCAGCACTGAAGGCAACTGAATTCTAACCCCTCTGCACTCAGCCATGGCTCTTAAGACCCAATCAGTCCTTAAATATTTCCAGCTTTTAACTGAAAATGCTGTTCAGATCACAAAAAGTCTTTCAGACCACTCCATGGGAGCCACTGCCCCGTAAAATTATTAAAGTTCTATTTCACAGAATCACAGAATAGTTTGGGTTGGAAAGGACTTTAAAGCTCATCTCATTCTGACCCCTGCCATAGGCAGGGCCACCTTCCACTAGATGAGGCTGCCCCAAGCCTCATCCAACCTGGCCACAAACACTTCCAGGGATGGGGCATTTCCCATGGGAGCATTTTACAATGACAAGGTGTCAACAGGATCCATAGGAGAGAACTGTGACCTCAGAGACACTGAAGGTAGGTAGTGATTCATTAAATACCAGTGGCTTTAACAAACCCTTTGGCACTAACTATGCTCTGGTCCATGCTCACAAATCCCTGCTGTTTAGAGAGATCCATTGAGAGGGAGAGTTCCAGTGTATGATGCAGTTCTCAGGGAGGGAGGGGAGAAAACAATAGGTGATCTCACTTCAGGATGTCAATGCCTTGAGCAACAGGACAATGGTGGGCCCCGAGAGTCTGTTGGGAAGCAGCCCACTGTGCCAACGTGGACGGGGCCCTCTGGATAAGGGGGCAAAGCATCTCGGGAGAGGAAGGAACGCTGAGAATCAGAGAGGAAAGGCAGGAATGAAAATATGTATGTACAAGATCATAAAAATACAAATCCACCTCAATCTCCTGCTTCTGCTAGTGACTCCCATTCCACTGCACAGGCAGCTGGTATCAACATGATCCAGCATCAAGTGTGACAGCAGAGAGGGGTCGGATGCTTTCCTAGAATCAGAGAACCATGGAATGGTTTGGGCTGGAACGAATTTTAAAGAGCATCTTGTTCCATCCCCCTGCCATGGGAAGGGACACCTTCCACTAGACAAAGTTGCTCCATGACCCATCCAACCTGGCCTGGAACACCTCCAGGATGGGGAGTCCACCACCTTTCAAGCAAAGCTGTTTGACTGCTTGTCTCTCCCCCAAAGGCTGGAGGGGACATGGGAAGTGGGTCTGAATCTTCTCATGTCCTCTGAGGCTCTCCCTGCAGATCAGTCTGACCTTAAAGCACAAAACCTGCAGACCTCACCAGCCCCTCTCTCCATGTGACTGCAGGAGAGACAATGCAGTTGGTCTGGCTGCAATTTCCTGACTGCTGGGGAGTTCAGCCAACCATCACCTCCACCCTGCTCCATCCAAGCAGGTACAGGTGCTCAGTGCTCTTTTCCTCTTCAAATCTATATCTAGATTCCAGGTAGCACTGGCTCTGCCAGGTTCTAGGGCAGCCCCTCGAGGTCTCAAAGCCCAAGGCCCCTGCTCTAACATAAGAGCTTCCTGATATTCACACACAACTCTGTCTTATATAAACTCAGCAAACAAAACCACCCACCCACAACTTCCCCATGTAACAGGCTCACCTGTCACCATTGGCAGATATGGCATCAAACTTGGCTTTCTTCTTTGGGATTTCGTTCTGAATGGAAGACGTGGATAAGGTTTTCTGGCTAGAAAAAGGAGGAAATTGTATGTCAGAACCTGAATGACTTGCAGACTAAGACAGAGAGGCTGCTAAATATTCCCACCCACTTTGATCCTATTAAGACAGCATTTCCCAGTGCTAAAATGATAAAAAATCATTCCTTGAAGAGTAGCTGGATACTAAAAATAAACAGAAAACAATGAGTCAGAGCAGCATGTAGGTGAAGAACTCCTGCTTAAATCCTGCATTTTAATCATTAAATTTTACAAATACAACTTTGCTTTCACAGTGTACAGGTTCAGTAAGTCAGATCACTAAGAAGCACAAGGCTGTATCAGCACAGTGATGTTTGCAAAAAAGCAAAGTGTGACTCAGTCAGATCATCCTGAACTCAGACCCTGCCCAAAGTCCTCCCCAAGGTCACCTGTTATAGTGGCTGCCACTGCTGAGCCTACTGAACTGCTCCTTCTCCTGCAGGCTGGCTCGGGAAGAGCTGCTCAGGTGTTTGCACTGCTCTTTGGTCTTCTGCAGAACTCGTTTATAGGACAGTGTGCACAACCAGCACAGCAGCTTTCCATCCACCTGGAAGAGGAGACAAAAAGAAGTTTTGGTCTTTCTTCCTGCCCACAAAACAAGTACTGAAAAGACAAGAAGCACTTTCAAGCTTAGGGTCACACATGAACAAGCGGGGACTCAGAAAGAATCCTCTGAATGGACAGGCAGTCACTGGAGACCGAAACAGCAAGGGTGTCTGCTCCAGGAGGCTCAGCAGGGCATCGATTATCCCTGCAGCATTCCAAAAAATAGGTGTGAACAGTGCCTCAGGGGGCTTGAAGCAAAGGGTGTACAGAAGCCATAGAAAGGGTTTCCTGGTGGAGGTATGACACTTGTAGCTCCTCAGGCTACGGAACAAATATCATTCCCCACCCCTCTCCCCAGACAGCATCTCACACTTCATTCAGAGGTCTTTGCTCCCCTGCCAGCTCTTGGGCCCAGTTCAAGAGATCTTTCTAAGAATATGTGGCAGAGGCACATAAAGGCTCAAAGATTAAACATCTATAAACCAGAGCAATGCTCAGCTCTAGAAAAACACTTCATAACCAAGAGACATGGATCATGGAATGGCTTGGGAGCAAAGGGACCTTAATGCTCCTCCAGTGGCACCCCCTGCCACGGCAGGGACACCTCCCACTGTCCGAGGCTGCTCAAAGCCCCATCCAGCCTGGCCTTGGGCACTGCCAGGGATCCAGGGGCAGTCCCAGCTGCTCTGGGCACCCTGTGCCAGGGCCTCCCCACACTCACAGGGAAGAATTCCTTCCCAGTATCCCATCTAACGCTGCCATCTGGCAGGCGGAAGCCTTTCCTCCTTGTCCTGTCAGAAATGCTGCAAAAGATGCAAAGAAGATGGACAAAGGATCACTGTCATCAACCCTTTTACCTTTTCAGCCTTCTTTTACACAAACACTGACCTTCTTCCTGTCATCCTTCCGGTCAAAAGCACACTGCTGCTTGCACTGCTCACACGAGTGAGGGGGGCCATACTTCTTCTCCGAGTTGGTGCAACGCTGGCATTTGTTTCCAATAAATGCTGCTATGATGTTGCAGTACTGGCAGGGTTTGGGCTTTAAAAAATAAGAACAACTGCTACAGCCTTCTAACTACAATAGTACACTGCCCATTCCAATTCTCCCCCATAATTTCAAAATTTTATTTCCTTATTCTATGCAGAGTATAATGCTGATCCAGGAGACAAAACTCCATTTGGATCCCTAAGCTAAGTGTATTTAGCCATGGCACTCAGAGACCATTTATCAAGTGCTGTGAAATCTTTAGAAAAAAACCCAAAATAGAACCAATTTCAGACAAGCAGGAAATAAAGATTTATCACTGCTTCCTGCAGCAATCTCAGTCTGTGTAAGCACAGTCTTGTTTCTACTGGGTATCATTTCCTAGCCTCAAACGATGCAAAGCTCTTTTTTGTGCTAAAAGAAGAGAAAAAGTCAAAGTTTCACACTTGAGTGACCCATATTATTGATCAGTCATGCTCTTACAGCTGAGTCAGTCCATAAACTGCTCTGGGATTTCAGCAGGATAAAGACAAGAGAGATGAAAGGAAGAGAGGCTGAGTCCCCATCACTTACTGTGCCATAGAGCTTCACGTTCTGAGCACACTTCTTGCATATCGTGTTGGTTTTGCTGTTAAGAAGGATAGATCACTGTATTAACACATTCCAACAGAAAATGAAACCTCTGTGTTTAGAATGCAGGGATCCCAGGATCCCTGCTCAGGATCCCAGCCTCCCCTTGCCTGTGTCTCTGGTGATGAAGCTGGATTCAACTTCTCTAGGGACTCAGATACCAAAGTGCTTTTCCTGTCCCCATCTGGCTGAGGATAAATGGCCAAAAAGTGGCATTACTAGGAGGTATCTTTTAATTAAGGCATCCCCAGATGACACCAGGTTTTTGTCCATACAAACACAGGATTTGATCACTGACTAATTGGCAGCATGAGTGATTCAGCATCAGGGCAGGCTCCACTCAGGAGGTCACAGGAGAGGGCAGAGGTATATTTGTCCAACAAACACAGGAAGGAACACCTCACACAACAGCCACACACAGCTCTGGGTTCACCAATCCTCCCTCTGACAGCTACACAACTTGTCAAAATGAAAAAAGACAAGAGTCCAGCTAAAGGACACACAGCAAGAAATGAATGTTGGATACCAGACATAAGGTAAGAGGAAAACTCATGGGAAGATACACCCAGATCTTTCCCTGGAAGATGCATCTGAGCTCTGACTGAAAAAAAAACGAAAAAAAAACCCAAGCAAAAGGTGTAATCCAAGGGCACTACACACATTTCAACTCGCCCAGCAGACCTTTGGAGGCAGCCAAAGGTCCCCCAAGTCTTCCACTGCAACAAACTACAGGTAAGGCTCAGTCAGTGAAGGTGTGGAAGCATTCCAGCTCCCAGGGTGTGATCATTCTACACTGAACCTAGATCTCCCCAGCTCAGCAAGCATTTACCTTTCCTGTTGGAATTCAGTCCTGCAGTAAGTGCATTTAACAATGGGGTGAGCAATCCGGCACTCCTGCAACAACAGAGGTGCTCCATGAGATGCAGTGCAGCTCCCCAAATCCCACATCTCCTGCTGCCCTCCACTCCCACCACATCCCCACACTTGCAAACACTTCCTCCCTGCACAGTCATGCTGAGAGAAGAGGAAGGGTGATGGGAATGGCATGTGTCACAGGTGAGCCAGGTATGAACTGAGAGCTACCACCAGGGCTCATTTGTGTCCCACACCCACAGAGCAGGGTCATGGGGTGGCCCTGGCTCCCAGGGCAGGAACACTCAGCTCTGCCTCAGGTATTCACCCGTTTCCTGTATATCTGGCTGTGCTCTCCTCTCATCCCAGCTTCCCCTACGTTCACCTGCTTTGTCCCAGCCTCAGTGATCCCAGGCTACTCCAGGTCCTGCCCTGTGTTCCCTATTTCATCCCTATTTCGTTTGATCTTGTTCTTCCCCACCCCCTCAGACTGTCCCCAAAACCCACCTTACTCCTTTCAAGATACCAATGTCCCCAGATCCTCCCAGGCCATTGTTCAGGAACAGCTCCCACCTCCCCTCTATTCCCCAAAACAACACCATGACTCCCACTCCAACAGCCTCCAAATACCCCCAGCACCTCCAAACTGCCTCCCGAGCCCTCAGGTCACCCTGACAAACAGCTCCCCTAAACAGCCCTTCAACACATCCCTCTAACAGCCCCCAGGCTTTAGCCCCACGCTCCAGCCCCTCAAAACCTCCCCAAAGCTCCCAGGCCCGAACCCACACCCAGCTACGGACCCCAGACACCTCACTGCCCCAAACTTCACAAATACTCCTAGGATCTCCCCACAAACAGCTCCCCAGTTATCCTCAGTCCCTCTAAGAGCCTCCAGACCCCTTAAAAACACTTCCTTGTTATCTCTCCCTCACAAACAATGCTCCAAGAAGCCCTTTACCCCTCAGACCTCCCCCATATCCCCTCACAGACCACCGCCCTCAAATCTCCTCACAGATCACCCCCCATTTCCTTCACAGCCCCCTTCACATTCCTCTCGCATCGGCCTCCTCCCAAATGAGCCCCCACAAGCTCCCTCACAGCCCTTCCCCCACAGCCCCCTCACAGCCCTCCCCCAGCCCCTCTCCTGGACCTTGCAGAGCTGCTGGCCCTGGCTGAGCGCCTCGAAGGGGAAGCGCTGGTGGCACTTGGTGCAGGCATACAGCGCCGCCATCCCGCCGCCCCGCTGACAGGCGCGGACCCCACCCCGCCCCGTCCGGCCCCGCCCCGCCCGCCGCCCATTGGTCGCGCTCCGCATCATTCTCCCCTCGGCCCCGTTTTATTGGTGAGCGTGCCGTCACTCACGGGGCGGGGCGCCGTGCCTCGGTGACGTCACCGCTCGGCCCCCGCGTGACGCGACGCGCGGGGGAGATCCCGCGAGATCCCGTGCGGAGAAAGGGGGCGTGGCCTGCGAAGAGGGAGTGGGCAGGGCCGGACATGGGAATGGGAACGGGAACGGGAATTGGAACGGGACAGGGCCGGACATGGGAACGGGAACGGGAATTGGAACGGGACAGGGCCGGACATGGGAATTGGAACGGGACAGGGCCGGACATGGGAATGGGAACGGGAATTGGAACGGGACAGGGCCGGACATGGGAATGGGAACGGGAATGGGAATTGGAACGGGACAGGGCCGGACATGGGAATGGGAACGGGAACGGGAATTGGAACGGGACAGGGCCGGACATGGGAATGGGAACGGGAATTGGAACGGGACAGGCCCGGACATGGGAATGGGAACGGGAACGGGAATTGGAACGGGACAGGGCCGGACATGGGAATGGGAACGGGAATGGGAATTGGAACGGGACAGGGCCGGACATGGGAATGGGAACGGGAATGGGAATTGGAACGGGACAGGGCCGGACATGGGAACGGGCTAGGCTGGACCAGAGCAGGGACGAATAGCGCTGAGCTGAGCCAGGACAGTGCTGGGAGAAGGGGCTGAGCTGAGCTGGGTTAATCAGGGCTGGGCCAGGAGAAGGGGCTGAGCTGAGCTGAGCTGAGCCAGGCCGGGATTAGAAGGGGCTGAGCTGGGTGGAGGAAAGAATTGAGGGGAGGGTGGAGGGGTTGGTGGCAGGGCTAAAGCAGGAGAAGGTGAAAGGGAGAGCCGTGGCTGGCCTGTGGCAGGGGAGGAGGGTGGGGGGCTGGATTAGGGCTGGGGAGGTCTCTGAGGAGGGGGGTGGAGGAGGGTCAGGACTGGAGGGAGGGAGGGAGCAGAGGCATTTGGGGAGGAGAAGGTGTCTCCACCTTGAGAATGGAGGTGAAAAGGAGCAGAGCCACCTGCTCGAGGGAGGGCTGGAGACACCAGCAGGGCAGGGGCAGTGAGAATATTGTGCCTGGAGGCTTGAGAGAAAGAGAATGGGAAGAAGAGACTGGGGCAGGAGTTTGTGTCTGCAGGGAAAGGAAAACCTTCATGTGAATGTGGTTCCCCTTTGCTCTGACTCCAGCAGCTGCAGCTACTCATCCACAAGTTCCAGGCACAGCCAGGGCTGATTTCACCGGTGGATCGGC
>NW_026912146.1:0-15464 GCF_963662255.1 Cinclus cinclus
GGGAAGGGAAGGGAAGGGAAGGGAAGGGAAGGGAAGGGAAGGGAAGGGAAGGGAAGGGAAGGAAGGGAAGGGAAGGGGAAGGGAAGGGAAGGGAAGGGAAGGAAGGGAAGGGAAGGGAAGGGAAGGGAAGGGAAGGGAAGGGAAGGGAAGGGAAGGGAAGGGAAGGAAGGGAAGGGAAGGGAAGGGAAGGGAAGGGAAGGGAAGGGAAGGGAAGGGAAGGGAAGGGAAGGGAAGGGAAGGGAAGGGAAGGAAGGGAAGGGAAGGGAAGGGAAGGGAGGGAAGGGAAGGGAAGTTCCGGGAAGGGAAGTTCCGGGAAGGGAAGGGAAGGGAAGTTCCGGGAAGGGAAGGGAAGGGAAGGGAAGGGAAGGGAAGGGAAGGGAAGGGAAGGAAGGGAAGGAAGGGAAGTTCCGGGAAGGGAAGGGAAGGGAAGTTCCGGGAAGGGAAGTTCCGGGAAGGGAAGGGAAGGGAAGGGAAGTTCCGGGAAGGGAAGGGAAGGGAAGGGAAGGGAAGGGAAGGGAAGGGAAGGGAAGGGAAGGGAAGGGAAGGGAAGGGAAGGGAGGGAAGGGAAGGGAAGGGAAGGGAAGGGAAGGGAAGGGAAGGAAGGGAAGGGAAGGGAAGGGAAGGGAAGGGAAGGGAAGGGAAGGGAAGGGAAGGGAAGGGAAGGGAAGGGAAGGGAAGGGAAGGGAAGGGAAGGGAAGGGAAGGGAAGGGAAGGGAAGGGAAGGGAAGGGAAGTTCCGGGAAGGGAAGGGAAGTTCCGGGAAGGGAAGTTCCGGGAAGGGAAGTTCCGGGAAGGGAAGTTCCGGGAAGGGAAGTTCCGGGAAGGGAAGGGAAGGGAAGGGAAGGGAAGGGAAGGGAAGGGAAGGGAAGGGAAGGGAAGGGAAGGGAAGGGAAGGGAAGGGAAGGGAAGGGAAGGGAAGGGAAGGGAAGGGAAGTTCCGGGAAGGGAAGGGAAGGGAAGGGAAGTTCCGGGAAGGGAAGGGAAGGGAAGTTCCGGGAAGGGAAGGGAAGTTCCGGGAAGGGAAGTTCCGGGAAGGGAAGGGAAGGGAAGTTCCGGGAAGGGAAGGGAAGTTCCGGGAAGGGAAGGGAAGGGAAGGGAAGGGAAGGGAAGGGAAGGGAAGGGAAGGGAAGGGAAGGGAAGGGAAGGGAAGGGAAGGGAAGGGAAGGGAAGGGAAGGGAAGGGAAGGGAAGGGAAGGGAAGGGAAGGGAAGGGAAGTTCCGGGAAGGGAAGGGAAGGGAAGTTCCGGGAAGGGAAGGGAAGGGAAGGGAAGGGAAGGGAAGGGAAGGGAAGGGAAGTTCCGGGAAGGGAAGGGAAGTTCCGGGAAGGGAAGGGAAGGGAAGGGAAGGGAAGGGAAGGGAAGGGAAGGGAAGGGAAGGGAAGGGAAGGGAAGGGAAGGGAAGGGAAGGGAAGGGAAGGGAAGGGAAGGGAAGGGAAGGGAAGGGAAGGAAGGGAAGGGAAGGGAAGGGAAGGGAAGGGAAGGGAAGGGAAGGGAAGGGAAGGGAAGGGAAGTTCCGGGAAGGGAAGTTCCGGGAAGGGAAGTTCCGGGAAGGGAAGGGAAGGGAAGTTCCGGGAAGGGAAGGGAAGGGAAGGGAAGGGAAGGGAAGGGAAGGGAAGGGAAGGGAAGGGAAGTTCCGGAAGGGAAGGGAAGGGAAGTTCCGGGAAGGGAAGTTCCGGGAAGGGAAGGGAAGGGAAGGGAAGTTCCGGGAAGGGAAGGGAAGTTCCGGGAAGGGAAGGGAAGGGAAGGGAAGGGAAGGGAAGGGAAGGGAAGGGAAGGGAAGGGAAGGGAAGGGAAGGGAAGGGAAGGGAAGGGAAGGGAAGGGAAGGGAGGAAGGGAAGGGAAGGAAGGGAAGGGAAGGGAAGGGAAGGGAAGGGAAGGGAAGGGAAGGAAGGGAAGGGAAGGGAAGGGAAGGGAAGGGAAGGGAAGGGAAGGGAAGGGAAGGGAAGGGAAGGGAAGGGAAGGGAAGGGAAGGAAGGGAAGGGAAGGGAAGGGAAGGGAAGGGAAGGGAAGGGAAGGGAAGGGAAGGGAAGGGAAGTTCCGGGAAGGGAAGTTCCGGGAAGGGAAGGGAAGGGAAGTTCCGGGAAGGGAAGGGAAGGGAAGGGAAGGGAAGGGAAGGGAAGGGAAGGGAAGGGAAGGGAAGGGAAGTTCCGGGAAGGGAAGGGAAGGGAAGTTCCGGGAAGGGAAGTTCCGGGAAGGGAAGGGAAGGGAAGGGAAGTTCCGGGAAGGGAAGGGAAGGGAAGGGAAGGGAAGGGAAGGGAAGGGAAGGGAAGGGAAGGGAAGGGAAGGGAAGGGAAGGGAAGGGAAGGGAAGGGAAGGGAAGGGAGAAGGGAAGGGAAGGGAAGGAAGGGAAGGGAAGGGAAGGGAAGGGAAGGGAAGGGAGGGAAGGGAAGGGAAGGGAAGAAGGGAAGGGAAGGGAAGGGAAGGGAAGGGAAGGGAAGGGAAGGGAAGGGAAGGGAAGGGAAGGGAAGGGAAGGGAAGGAAGTTCCGGGAAGGGAAGGGAAGTTCCGGGAAGGGAAGTTCCGGGAAGGGAAGTTCCGGGAAGGGAAGTTCCGGGAAGGGAAGTTCCGGGAAGGGAAGGGAAGGGAAGGGAAGGGAAGGGAAGGGAAGGGAAGGGAAGGGAAGGGAAGGGAAGGGAAGGGAAGGGAAGGGAAGGGAAGGGAAGGGAAGGGAAGGAAGGGAAGGGAAGGGAAGGGAAGGGAAGGGAAGGGAAGGGAAGGGAAGGGAAGGGAAGGGAAGGGAAGGGAAGGGAAGGGAAGGGAAGGGAAGGGAAGTTCCGGGAAGGGAAGGGAAGTTCCGGGAAGGGAAGGGAAGGGAAGTTCCGGGAAGGGAAGGGAAGGGAAGGGAAGGGAAGGGAAGGGAAGGGAAGGGAAGGGAAGGGAAGGGAAGGGAAGGGAAGGGAAGGGAAGGGAAGGGAAGGGAAGGGAAGGGAAGGGAAGGGAAGGGAAGGGAAGGGAAGGGAAGTTCCGGGAAGGGAAGGGAAGTTCCGGGAAGGGAAGGGAAGTTCCGGGAAGGGAAGTTCCGGGAAGTTCCGGGAAGGGAAGTTCCGGGAAGGGAAGTTCCGGGAAGGGAAGGGAAGGGAAGGGAAGGGAAGGGAAGGGAAGGGAAGGGAAGGGAAGGGAAGGGAAGGGAAGGGAAGGGAAGGAAGGGAAGGGAAGGGAAGGGAAGGGAAGGGAAGGGAAGGGAAGGGAAGGGAAGGGAAGGGAAGGGAAGGGAAGGGAAGGGAAGGGAAGGGAAGGGAAGGGAAGGGAAGGGAAGGGAAGTTCCGGGAAGGGAAGGGAAGGGAAGGGAAGGGAAGGGAAGGGAAGGGAAGGGAAGGGAAGGGAAGGGAAGGGAAGTTCCGGGAAGGGAAGGGAAGGGAAGTTCCGGGAAGGGAAGTTCCGGGAAGGGAAGTTCCGGGAAGGGAAGGGAAGGGAAGTTCCGGGAAGGGAAGTTCCGGGAAGGGAAGGGAAGGGAAGTTCCGGGAAGGGAAGGGAAGGGAAGGGAAGGGAAGGGAAGGGAAGGGAAGGGAAGGGAAGGGAAGGGAAGGGAAGGGAAGGGAAGGGAAGGGAAGGGAAGGGAAGGGAAGGGAAGGGAAGGGAAGGGAAGGGAAGGGAAGGGAAGGGAAGGGAAGGGAAGGGAAGGGAAGGGAAGGGAAGGGAAGGGAAGGGAAGGGAAGGGAAGGGAAGGGAAGGGAAGGGAAGGGAAGGGAAGGGAAGGGAAGGGAAGGGAAGGGAAGGGAAGGGAAGTTCCGGGAAGGGAAGTTCCGGGAAGGGAAGGGAAGTTCCGGGAAGGGAAGGGAAGGGAAGGGAAGGGAAGGGAAGGGAAGGGAAGGGAAGTTCCGGGAAGGGAAGGGAAGTTCCGGGAAGGGAAGGGAAGTTCCGGGAAGGGAAGTTCCGGGAAGGGAAGGGAAGGGAAGGGAAGTTCCGGGAAGTTCCGGGAAGTTCCGGGAAGTTCCGGGAAGGGAAGGGAAGGGAAGGGAAGGGAAGGGAAGGGAAGGGAAGGGAAGGGAAGGGAAGGGAAGGGAAGGGAAGGGAAGGGAAGGGAAGGGAAGGGAAGGGAAGGGAAGGGAAGGGAAGGGAAGGGAAGGGAAGGGAAGGGAAGGGAAGGGAAGGGAAGGGAAGGGAAGGGAAGGGAAGGGAAGGGAAGGGAAGGGAAGTTCCGGGAAGGGAAGTTCCGGGAAGGGAAGGGAAGTTCCGGGAAGGGAAGTTCCGGGAAGGGAAGGGAAGGGAAGGGAAGGGAAGGGAAGTTCCGGGAAGGGAAGGGAAGGGAAGGGAAGGGAAGGGAAGGGAAGGGAAGGGAAGGGAAGGGAAGGGAAGGGAAGGGAAGGGAAGGGAAGGGAAGGGAAGTTCCGGGAAGGGAAGGGAAGGGAAGGGAAGGGAAGTTCCGGGAAGGGAAGGGAAGGGAAGTTCCGGGAAGGGAAGGGAAGTTCCGGGAAGGGAAGTTCCGGGAAGGGAAGTTCCGGGAAGGGAAGGGAAGGGAAGTTCCGGGAAGGGAAGGGAAGTTCCGGGAAGGGAAGGGAAGTTCCGGGAAGGGAAGGGAAGGGAAGTTCCGGGAAGGGAAGGGAAGTTCCGGGAAGGGAAGGGAAGGGAAGGGAAGGGAAGGGAAGGGAAGGGAAGGGAAGGGAAGGGAAGGGAAGGGAAGGGAAGGGAAGGGAAGGGAAGGGAAGGGAAGGGAAGGGAAGGGAAGGGAAGGGAAGGGAAGGGAAGGGAAGGGAAGGGAAGGGAAGGGAAGGGAAGGGAAGGGAAGGGAAGGGAAGGGAAGGGAAGGGAAGTTCCGGGAAGGGAAGTTCCGGGAAGGGAAGTTCCGGGAAGGGAAGGGAAGGGAAGGGAAGGGAAGGGAAGGGAAGGGAAGGGAAGGGAAGGGAAGGGAAGGGAAGGGAAGGGAAGGGAAGGGAAGGGAAGGGAAGGGAAGGGAAGGGAAGGGAAGGGAAGGGAAGGGAAGGGAAGGGAAGGGAAGGGAAGGGAAGGGAAGGGAAGGGAAGGGAAGGGAAGGGAAGGGAAGGGAAGGGAAGGGAAGGGAAGGGAAGGGAAGGGAAGGGAAGGGAAGGGAAGGGAAGGGAAGGGAAGGGAAGGGAAGGGAAGGGAAGGGAAGGGAAGGGAAGGGAAGTTCCGGGAAGGGAAGGGAAGGGAAGGGAAGGGAAGGGAAGGGAAGGGAAGGGAAGGGAAGGGAAGGGAAGGGAAGGGAAGGGAAGGGAAGGGAAGTTCCGGGAAGGGAAGGGAAGGGAAGGGAAGGGAAGGGAAGGGAAGTTCCGGGAAGGGAAGGGAAGTTCCGGGAAGGGAAGGGAAGGGAAGGGAAGGGAAGGGAAGTTCCGGGAAGGGAAGGGAAGGGAAGGGAAGGGAAGGGAAGTTCCGGGAAGTTCCGGGAAGTTCCGGGAAGGGAAGGGAAGGGAAGGGAAGGGAAGGGAAGGGAAGGGAAGGGAAGGGAAGGGAAGGGAAGGGAAGGGAAGGGAAGGGAAGGGAAGGGAAGGGAAGGGAAGGGAAGGGAAGGGAAGGGAAGGGAAGGGAAGGGAAGGGAAGGGAAGTTCCGGGAAGGGAAGGGAAGGGAAGTTCCGGGAAGGGAAGGGAAGTTCCGGGAAGGGAAGTTCCGGGAAGGGAAGTTCCGGGAAGGGAAGGGAAGGGAAGTTCCGGGAAGGGAAGGGAAGTTCCGGGAAGGGAAGGGAAGGGAAGTTCCGGGAAGGGAAGGGAAGGGAAGGGAAGGGAAGGGAAGGGAAGTTCCGGGAAGGGAAGGGAAGGGAAGGGAAGGGAAGGGAAGTTCCGGGAAGGGAAGGGAAGGGAAGGGAAGGGAAGGGAAGGGAAGGGAAGGGAAGGGAAGGGAAGGGAAGGGAAGGGAAGGGAAGGGAAGGGAAGGGAAGGAAGGGAAGGGAAGGGAAGGGAAGGGAAGGGAAGGGAAGGGAAGGGAAGGGAAGGGAAGGGAAGGGAAGGGAAGGGAAGGGAAGGGAAGGGAAGGGAAGGGAAGGGAAGGGAAGGGAAGGGAAGGGAAGGGAAGGGAAGGGAAGGGAAGTTCCGGGAAGGGAAGGGAAGGGAAGGGAAGGGAAGGGAAGGGAAGGGAAGGGAAGTTCCGGGAAGGGAAGTTCCGGGAAGGGAAGGGAAGGGAAGTTCCGGGAAGGGAAGGGAAGGGAAGGGAAGGGAAGGGAAGGGAAGGGAAGGGAAGGGAAGGGAAGGGAAGGGAAGGGAAGGGAAGGGAAGTTCCGGGAAGGGAAGGGAAGGGAAGTTCCGGGAAGGGAAGTTCCGGGAAGGGAAGGGAAGGGAAGGGAAGTTCCGGGAAGGGAAGTTCCGGGAAGGGAAGGGAAGTTCCGGGAAGGGAAGGGAAGGGAAGGGAAGGGAAGGGAAGGGAAGGGAAGGGAAGGGAAGGGAAGGGAAGGGAAGGGAAGGGAAGGGAAGTTCCGGGAAGGGAAGGGAAGGGAAGGGAAGGGAAGGGAAGGGAAGGGAAGGGAAGGGAAGGGAAGGGAAGGGAAGGGAAGGGAAGGGAAGGGAAGGGAAGGGAAGGGAAGGGAAGGGAAGGGAAGGGAAGGGAAGGGAAGGGAAGGGAAGGGAAGGGAAGGGAAGGGAAGGGAAGGGAAGGGAAGGGAAGGGAAGGGAAGGGAAGGGAAGGGAAGGGAAGGGAAGGGAAGGGAAGGGAAGGGAAGGGAAGGGAAGGGAAGGGAAGGGAAGGGAAGTTCCGGGAAGGGAAGTTCCGGGAAGGGAAGGGAAGGGAAGGGAAGGGAAGGGAAGGGAAGTTCCGGGAAGGGAAGTTCCGGGAAGGGAAGGGAAGGGAAGGGAAGGGAAGGGAAGGGAAGGGAAGGGAAGGGAAGGGAAGGGAAGGGAAGGGAAGGGAAGGGAAGGGAAGGGAAGGGAAGGGAAGGGAAGGGAAGGGAAGGGAAGGGAAGGGAAGGGAAGGGAAGGGAAGGGAAGGGAAGGGAAGGGAAGGGAAGGGAAGGGAAGGGAAGGGAAGGGAAGGGAAGGGAAGGGAAGGGAAGGGAAGGGAAGGGAAGGGAAGGGAAGGGAAGGGAAGGGAAGGGAAGGGAAGGGAAGGGAAGGGAAGGGAAGGGAAGGGAAGGGAAGGGAAGGGAAGGGAAGGGAAGGGAAGGGAAGGGAAGGGAAGGGAAGGGAAGGGAAGGGAAGGGAAGGGAAGGGAAGGGAAGGGAAGGGAAGGGAAGGGAAGGGAAGGGAAGTTCCGGGACGGGAAGTTCCGGGAAGGGAAGGGAAGGGAAGGGAAGGGAAGGGAAGGGAAGGGAAGGGAAGGGAAGGGAAGGGAAGGGAAGGGAAGGGAAGGGAAGGGAAGGGAAGGGAAGGGAAGGGAAGGGAAGGGAAGGGAAGGGAAGGGAAGGGAAGGGAAGGGAAGGGAAGGGAAGGGAAGGGAAGGGAAGGGAAGGGAAGGGAAGGGAAGGGAAGGGAAGGGAAGGGAAGGGAAGGGAAGGGAAGGGAAGGGAAGGGAAGGGAAGGGAAGGGAGGGAAGTTCCGGGAAGGGAAGGGAAGGGAAGGGAAGGGAAGGGAAGGGAAGGGAAGGGAAGGGAAGGGAAGGGAAGGGAAGGGAAGGGAAGGGAAGGGAAGGGAAGGGAAGGGAAGGGAAGGGAAGGGAAGGGAAGGGAAGGGAAGGGAAGGGAAGGGAAGGGAAGGGAAGATCCGGGAATGGAAGGGAATGGAAGGGAAGGGAAGGGAAGGGAAGGGAAGGGAAGGGAAGGGAAGGGAAGGGAAGGGAAGGGAAGGGAAGGGAAGGGAAGGGAAGGGAAGGGAAGTTCCGGGAAGGGAAGGGAAGGGAAGGGAAGGGAAGGGAAGGGAAGGGAAGGGAAGGGAAGGGAAGGGAAGGGAAGGGAAGGGAAGGGAAGGGAAGGGAAGGGAAGGGAAGGGAAGGGAAGGGAAGGGAAGGGAAGGGAAGGGAAGGGAAGGGAAGGGAAGGGAAGGGAAGGGAAGGGAAGTTCCGGGAAGGGAAGTTCCGGGAAGGGAAGGGAAGGGAAGGGAAGTTCCGGGAAGTTCCGGGAAGTTCCGGGAAGTTCCGGGAAGTTCCGGGAAGGGAAGGGAAGGGAAGGGAAGGGAAGGGAAGGGAAGGGAAGGGAAGGGAAGGGAAGGGAAGGGAAGGGAAGGGAAGGGAAGGGAAGGGAAGGGAAGGGAAGGGAAGGGAAGGGAAGGGAAGGGAAGGGAAGGGAAGGGAAGTTCCGGGAAGGGAAGGGAAGGGAAGTTCCGGGAACGGAAGGGAAGTTCCGGGAAGGGAAGTTCCGGGAAGGGAAGTTCCGGGAAGGGAAGGGAAGGGAAGTTCCGGGAAGGGAAGGGAAGTTCCGGGAAGGGAAGGGAAGGGAAGTTCCGGGAAGGGAAGTTCCGGGAAGGGAAGTTCCGGGAAGGGAAGGGAAGGGAAGGGAAGGGAAGGGAAGGGAAGGGAAGGGAAGGGAAGGGAAGGGAAGGGAAGGGAAGGGAAGGGAAGGGAAGGGAAGGGAAGGGAAGGGAAGGGAAGGGAAGGGAAGGGAAGGGAAGGGAAGGGAAGGGAAGGGAAGGGAAGGGAAGGGAAGGGAAGGGAAGGGAAGGGAAGGGAAGGGAAGGGAAGGGAAGGGAAGGGAAGGGAAGGGAAGGGAAGGGAAGGGAAGGGAAGGGAAGTTCCGGGAAGGGAAGGGAAGGGAAGTTCCGGGAAGGGAAGGGAAGTTCCGGGAAGGGAAGGGAAGGGAAGGGAAGGGAAGGGAAGGGAAGGGAAGGGAAGGGAAGGGAAGGGAAGGGAAGGGAAGTTCCGGGAAGTGAAGGGAAGGGAAGTTCCGGGAAGGGAAGTTCCGGCAAGGGAAGGGAAGGGAAGGGAAGTTCCGGGAAGGGAAGTTCCGGGAAGGGAAGTTCCGGGAAGGGAAGGGAAGGGAAGGGAAGGAAGGGAAGGGAAGGGAAGGGAAGGGAAGGGAAGGGAAGGGAAGGGAAGGGAAGGGAAGGGAAGGGAAGGGAAGGGAAGGGAAGGGAAGGGAAGGGAAGGGAAGGGAAGGGAAGGGAAGGGAAGGGAAGGGAAGGGAAGGGAAGGGAAGGGAAGGGAAGGGAAGGGAAGGGAAGGGAAGGGAAGGGAAGGGAAGGGAAGGGAAGGGAAGGGAAGGGAAGGGAAGGGAAGGGAAGGGAAGTTCCGGGAAGGGAAGTTCCGGGAAGGGAAGGGAAGGGAAGGGAAGTTCCGGGAAGGGAAGTTCCGGGAAGGGAAGGGAAGGGAAGGGAAGGGAAGGGAAGGGAAGGGAAGTTCCGGGAATGGAAGGGAAGGGAAGGGAAGGGAAGTTCCGGGAAGGGAAGGGAAGTTCCGGGAAGTTCCGGGAAGGGAAGGGAAGGGAAGTTCCGGGAAGGGAAGGGAAGGGAAGGGAAGGGAAGGGAAGGGAAGGGAAGGGAAGGGAAGGGAAGGGAAGGGAAGGGAAGGGAAGGGAAGGGAAGGGAAGGGAAGGGAAGGGAAGGGAAGGGAAGGGAAGGGAAGGGAAGGGAAGGGAAGGAGAAGGGAAGGGAAGGGAAGGGAAGGGAAGGGAAGTTCCGGGAAGGGAAGTTCCGGGAAGGGAAGTTCCGGGAAGGGAAGGGAAGGGAAGTTCCGGGAAGGGAAGTTCCGGGAAGGGAAGGGAAGTTCCGGGAAGGGAAGGGAAGTTCCGGGAAGGGAAGGGAAGGGAAGGGAAGGGAAGGGAAGGGAAGGGAAGGGAAGGGAAGGGAAGGGAAGGGAAGGGAAGGGAAGGGAAGGGAAGGGAAGGGAAGGGAAGGGAAGGGAAGGGAAGGGAAGGGAAGGGAAGGGAAGGGAAGGGAAGGGAAGGGAAGGGAAGGGAAGTTCCGGGAAGGGAAGGGAAGGGAAGGGAAGGGAAGGGAAGGGAAGGGAAGGGAAGGGAAGGGAAGGGAAGGGAAGGGAAGGGAAGGGAAGGGAAGGGAAGGGAAGTTCCGGGAAGGGAAGGGAAGGGAAGGGAAGGGAAGGGAAGGGAAGGGAAGGGAAGGGAAGGGAAGGGAAGGGAAGGGAAGGGAAGGGAAGGGAAGGGAAGGGAAGGGAAGGGAAGGGAAGGGAAGGGAAGGGAAGGGAAGGGAAGGGAAGGGAAGGGAAGGGAAGGGAAGGGAAGGGAAGGGAAGGGAAGGGAAGGGAAGGGAAGTTCCGGGAAGGGAAGTGAAGGGAAGTTCCGGGAAGGGAAGGGAAGTTCCGGGAAGGGAAGGGAAGTTCCGGGAAGGGAAGGGAAGTTCCGGGAAGGGAAGGGAAGGGAAGGGAAGGGAAGGGAAGGGAAGTTCCGGGAAGGGAAGGGAAGGGAAGGGAAGGGAAGGGAAGGGAAGGGAAGGGAAGGGAAGGGAAGGGAAGGGAAGGGAAGGGAAGGGAAGGGAAGGGAAGGGAAGGGAAGGGAAGGGAAGGGAAGGGAAGGGAAGGGAAGGGAAGGGAAGGGAAGGGAAGGGAAGGGAAGGGAAGGGAAGGGAAGGGAAGGGAAGGGAAGGGAAGGGAAGGGAAGGGAAGGGAAGGGAAGGGAAGGGAAGTTCCGGGAAGGGAAGGGAAGTTCCGGGAAGGGAAGTTCCGGGAAGGGAAGGGAAGGGAAGTTCCGGGAAGGGAAGGGAAGTTCCGGGAAGGGAAGGGAAGGGAAGGGAAGGGAAGGGAAGGGAAGGGAAGGGAAGGGAAGGGAAGGGAAGGGAAGGGAAGGGAAGGGAAGGGAAGGGAAGGGAAGGGAAGGGAAGTTCCGGGAAGGGAAGGGAAGGGAAGGGAAGGGAAGGGAAGGGAAGGGAAGGGAAGGGAAGGGAAGGGAAGGGAAGGGAAGGGAAGGGAAGGGAAGGGAAGGGAAGGGAAGGGAAGGGAAGGGAAGGGAAGGGAAGGGAAGGGAAGGGAAGGGAAGGGAAGGGAAGGGAAGGGAAGGGAAGGGAAGGGAAGGGAAGTTCCGGGAAGGGAAGGGAAGGGAAGTTCCGGGAAGGGAAGTTCCGGGAAGGGAAGGGAAGGGAAGGGAAGTTCCGGGAAGGGAAGGGAAGTTCCGGGAAGGGAAGGGAAGGGAAGGGAAGGGAAGGGAAGGGAAGGGAAGGGAAGGGAAGGGAAGGGAAGGGAAGGGAAGGGAAGGGAAGGGAAGGGAAGGGAAGGGAAGGGAAGGGAAGGGAAGGGAAGGGAAGGGAAGGGAAGGGAAGGGAAGGGAAGGGAAGGGAAGGGAAGGGAAGGGAAGGGAAGGGAAGGGAAGGGAAGGGAAGGGAAGGGAAGGGAAGGGAAGGGAAGGGAAGGGAAGGGAAGGGAAGGGAAGGGAAGGGAAGGGAAGGGAAGGGAAGTTCCGGGAAGGGAAGGGAAGGGAAGGGAAGGGAAGGGAAGGGAAGGGAAGGGAAGGGAAGGGAAGGGAAGGGAAGGGAAGGGAAGGGAAGGGAAGGGAAGGGAAGGGAAGGGAAGGGAAGGGAAGGGAAGGGAAGGGAAGGGAAGGGAAGGGAAGGGAAGGGAAGGGAAGGGAAGGGAAGGGAAGGGAAGGGAAGGGAAGGGAAGGGAAGGGAAGTTCCGGGAAGGGAAGGGAAGGGAAGGGAAGGGAAGGGAAGGGAAGGGAAGGGAAGGGAAGTTCCGGGAAGGGAAGTTCCGGGAAGGGAAGGGAAGGGAAGTTCCGGGAAGGGAAGTTCCGGGAAGGGAAGTTCCGGGAAGGGAAGTTCCGGGAAGGGAAGTTCCGGGAAGGGAAGGGAAGGGAAGGGAAGGGAAGGGAAGGGAAGGGAAGGGAAGGGAAGGGAAGGGAAGGGAAGGGAAGGGAAGGGAAGGGAAGGGAAGGGAAGGGAAGGGAAGGGAAGGGAAGGGAAGGGAAGGGAAGGGAAGGGAAGGGAAGGGAAGGGAAGGGAAGGGAAGGGAAGGGAAGGGAAGGGAAGGGAAGGGAAGGGAAGGGAAGTTCCGGGAAGGGAAGGGAAGTTCCGGGAAGGGAAGTTCCGGGAAGGGAAGTTCCGGGAAGGGAAGGGAAGGGAAGGGAAGGGAAGGGAAGGGAAGGGAAGGGAAGGGAAGGGAAGGGAAGGGAAGGGAAGGGAAGGGAAGGGAAGGGAAGGGAAGGGAAGGGAAGGGAAGGGAAGGGAAGGAAGGAAGGGAAGGGAAGGGAAGGGAAGGGAAGGGAAGGGAAGGGAAGGGAAGGGAAGGGAAGGGAAGGGAAGGGAAGGGAAGTTCCGGGAAGGGAAGGGAAGGGAAGGGAAGGGAAGGAAGGGAAGGGAAGGGAAGGGAAGGGAAGGGAAGGGAAGTTCCGGGAAGGGAAGTTCCGGGAAGTTCCGGGAAGGGAAGTTCCGGGAAGGGAAGTTCCGGGAAGGGAAGTTCCGGGAAGGGAAGGGAAGGGAAGGGAAGGGAAGGGAAGGAAGGGAAGGGAAGGGAAGGGAAGGGAAGGGAAGGGAAGGGAAGGGAAGGGAAGGGAAGGGAAGGGAAGGGAAGGGAAGGGAAGGGAAGGGAAGGGAAGGGAAGGGAAGGGAAGGGAAGGGAAGGAAGGGAAGGGAAGGGAAGGGAAGGGAAGGGAAGGGAAGGGAAGGAAGGGAAGGGAAGGGAAGGGAAGGGAAGTTCCGGGAAGGGAAGTTCCGGGAAGGGAAGGGAAGGGAAGGGAAGTTCCGAGAAGGGAAGTTCCGGGAAGGGAAGTTCCGGGAAGGGAAGGGAAGGGAAGTTCCGGGAAGGGAAGTTCCGGGAAGGGAAGGGAAGGGAAGTTCCGGGAAGGGAAGGGAAGGGAAGGGAAGTTCCGGGAAGGGAAGGGAAGGGAAGGGAAGGGAAGGGAAGGGAAGGGAAGGGAAGGGAAGGGAAGGGAAGGGAAGGGAAGGGAAGGGAAGGGAAGGGAAGGAAGGGAAGGGAAGGGAAGGGAAGGGAAGGGAAGGGAAGGAAGGGAAGGGAAGGGAAGGGAAGGGAAGGGAAGGAAGGGAAGGGAAGGGAAGGAAGGGAAGGGAAGGGAAGGGAAGGAAGGGAAGGGAAGGGAAGGAAGGGAAGGGAAGGGAAGGGAAGGGAAGGGAAGGGAAGGGAAGGGAAGTTCCGGGAATGGAAGGGAAGGGAAGGGAAGGGAAGGGAAGGGAAGGGAAGGGAAGGAAGGGAAGGGAAGGGAAGGGAAGGAAGGGAAGGGAAGGGAAGGGAAGGGAAGGGAAGGGAAGTTCCGGGAAGGGAAGGGAAGTTCCGGGAAGGGAAGGGAAGTTCCGGGAAGGGAAGTTCCGGGAAGGGAAGGGAAGTTCCGGGAAGTTCCGGGAAGTTCCGGGAAGTTCCGGGAAGGGAAGGGAAGGGAAGGGAAGGGAAGGGAAGGGAAGGGAAGGGAAGGGAAGGGAAGGGAAGGGAAGGGAAGGGAAGGGAAGGGAAGGAAGGGAAGGGAAGGGAAGGGAAGGGAAGGGAAGGGAAGGGAAGGGAAGGGAAGGGAAGGGAAGTTCCGGGAAGGGAAGGGAAGTTCCGGGAAGGGAAGGGAAGGGAAGTTCCGGGAAGGGAAGGGAAGTTCGGGAAGGGAAGGGAAGGGAAGGGAAGGGAAGGGAAGGGAAGGGAAGGAAGGGAAGGGGAAGGGAAGGGAAGGGAAGGGAAGGGAAGGGAAGGGAAGGGAAGGGAAGGGAAGGGAAGTTCCGGAAGGGAAGGGAAGGGAAGTTCCGGGAAGGAAGGGAAGTTCCGGGAAGGGAAGGGAAGTTCCGGGAAGGGAAGGGAAGGGAAGGGAAGGGAAGGAAGGGAAGGGAAGGGAAGGGAAGGGAAGGGAAGGGAAGGGAAGGGAAGGGAAGGGAAGGGAAGGGAAGGGAAGGGAAGGGAAGGGAAGGGAAGGGAAGGGAAGGGAAGGGAAGGGAAGGGAAGGAAGGGAAGGGAAGGGAAGGGAAGGGAAGGGAAGGAAGGAAGGGAAGGGAAGGGAAGGAAGGGAAGGGAAGGGAAGGGAAGGGAAGGGAAGGGAAGGGAAGTTCGGGAAGGGAAGGGAAGGGAAGGGAAGTTCCGGGAAGGGAAGTTCCGGGAAGGGAAGGGAAGGGAAGTTCCGGGAAGGGAAGGGAAGGGAAGTTCCGGGAAGTTCCGGGAAGGGAAGGGAAGGGAAGGGAAGGGAAGGGAAGGGAAGGGAAGGGAAGGGAAGGGAAGGGAAGGGAAGGGAAGGGAAGGGAAGGGAAGGGAAGTTCCGGGAAGGGAAGGGAAGGGAAGTACGGGAAGGGAAGTTCCGGGAAGGGAAGGGAAGGGAAGGGAAGTGAGGGAAGGGAAGTTCCGGGAAGGGAAGGGAAGGGAAGGGAAGGGAAGGGAAGGGAAGGGAAGGGAAGGGAAGGGAAGGGAAGGAAGGAAGGGAAGGGAAGGGAAGGAAGGGAAGGGAAGGGAAGGGAAGGAAGGGAAGGGAAGGGAAGGGAAGGAAGGGAAGGGAAGGGAAGGGAAGGGAAGGGAAGGGAAGGGAAGGGAAGGGAAGGGAAGGGAAGGGAAGGGAAGGGAAGGAAGGGAAGGGAAGGGAAGGGAAGGGAAGGGAAGGGAAGGGAAGGGAAGTTCCGGGAAGGGAAGGGAAGGGAAGGGAAGGGAAGGGAAGGAAGGGAAGGGAAGGGAAGGGAAGGGAAGGGAAGGGAAGGGAAGGGAAGGGAAGGGAAGGGAAGGGAAGGGAAGGGAAGGGAAGGGAAGGGAAGGGAAGGGAAGGGAAGGGAAGGGAAGGGAAGGGAAGGGAAGGGAAGGGAAGGGAAGGGAAGGGAAGGGAAGGGAAGGGAAGGGAAGGGAAGTTCCGGGAAGGGAAGGGAAGGGAAGGGAAGGGAAGGGAAGGGAAGGGAAGTTCCGGGAAGGGAAGGGAAGGGAAGGGAAGGGAAGGGAAGTTCCGGGAAGGGAAGGGAAGGGAAGTTCCGGGAAGGGAAGGGAAGGGAAGGGAAGGAAGGGAAGGGAAGGGAAGGGAAGGGAAGGGAAGGGAAGGAAGGGAAGGGAAGGGAAGGGAAGGGAAGGGAAGGGAAGGGAAGGGAAGGGAAGGGAAGGGAAGGGAAGGGAAGGGAAGGGAAGGGAAGGGAAGGGAAGGGAAGGGAAGGGAAGGGAAGGGAAGGGAAGGGAAGGGAAGGGAAGGGAAGGGAAGGGAAGGGAAGGGAAGGGAAGTTCCGGGAAGGGAAGTTCGGGAAGGGAAGGGAAGGGAAGGGAAGGGAAGGGAAGGGAAGGGAAGGGAAGGGAAGGGAAGGGAAGGGAAGGGAAGGGAAGGGAAGGGAAGGGAAGTTCCGGGAAGGGAAGGGAAGTTCCGGGAAGGGAAGTTCCGGAAGGGAAGGGAAGGGAAGTTCCGGGAAGGGAAGGGAAGTTCCGGGAAGGGAAGGGAAGGGAAGGGAAGGAAGGGAAGGGAAGGGAAGGGAAGGGAAGGGAAGGGAAGGAAGGGAAGGGAAGGGAAGGGAAGGGAAGGGAAGGGAAGGGAAGGGAAGGGAAGGGAAGGGAAGGGAAGGGAAGGAAGGGAAGGAAGGGAAGGGAAGGAAGGGAAGGGAAGGGAAGGGAAGGGAAGGGAAGGGAAGGGAAGGGAAGGGAAGGAAGGGAAGGGAAGGGAAGGGAAGGGAAGGGAAGGGAAGGAAGGGAAGGGAAGGGAAGGGAAGGGAAGGGAAGGGAAGGGAAGTTCTGGGAAGGGAAGGGAAGTTCTGGGAAGGGAAGGGAAGGGAAGTTCCGGGAAGGGAAGGGAAGTTCCGGGAAGGGAAGGGAAGTTCCGGGAAGGGGGAAGGG